>NC_090755.1:12281402-12288426 GCF_036898095.1 Palaemon carinicauda
GGGAATAATGTGTTGACACAGACAGACATGAGAATAATCTGTTGACACAGACATACATGGGAATAATCTGTTGACACAGACAGACATGAGAATAATCTGTTAACACAGACAGACACGGGAATAATCTGTTGACACAGACATACATGGGAATAATCTGTTGACACAGACAGACATGAGAATAATCTGTTGACACAGACATACATGGGAATAATCTGTTGACACAGACAGACATGGGAATAATCTGTTGATAGAGACAGGCATGGGAATAATCTGTTGATACAGACAGACATAGGAATAATGTGTTGACACAGACAGACATGAGAATACAGACATGAGAATAATCTGTTGACACAGACAGACATGAGAATAATCTGTTGACACAGACATACATGGGAATAATCTGTTGACACAGACAGACATGAGAATAATCTCTTGACACAGACAGACATGAGAATAATCTGTTGACACAGACAGACACGGGAATAATCTGTTGACACAGACATACATGGGAATAATCTGTTGACACAGACAGACATGAGAATAATCTGTTGACACAGACATACATGGGAATAATCTGTTGACACAGACAGGCATGGGAATAATCTGTTGACACAGACATACATGGGAATAATCTGTTGACACAGACAGACATGAGAATAATCTGTTGACACAGACATACATGGGAATAATCTGTTGACACAGACAGGCATGGGAATAATCTGTTGACACAGACAGACATGGGAATAATGTGTTGACACAGACAGACATGAGAATAATCTGTTGACACAGACATACATGGGAATAATCTGTTGACACAGACATACATGGGAATAATGTGTTGACACAGACAGACATGAGAATAATCTGTTGACACAGACAGACACGGGAATAATCTGTTGACACAGACAGACATGGGAATAATGTGTTGACACATACAGACATGAGAATAATCTGTTGACACAGACATACATGGGAATAATCTGTTGACACAGACAGGCATGGGAATAATCTGTTGACACAGACAGACATGGAATAATGTGTTGACACAGACAGACATGAGAATAATCTGTTGACACAGACAGACACGGTAATAATCTGTTGACACAGACAGACATGGGAATAATGTGTTTGACACAGACAGACATGAGAATAATCTGTTGACACAGACATACATGGGAATAATCTGTTGACACAGACAGGCATGGGAATATCTGTTGACACAGACAGACATGGGAATAATGTGTTGACACAGACAGACATGAGAATAATCTGTTGACACAGACAGACACGGGAATAATCTGTTGACACAGACAGACATGGGAATAATGTGTTGACACAGACAGACATGAGAATAATCTGTTGACACAGACATACATGGGAATAATCTGTTGACACAGACAGGCATGGGAATAATCTGTTGACACAGACAGACATGGGAATAATGTGTTGACACAGACAGACATGAGAATAATCTGTTGACACAGACATACATGGGAATAATCTGTTGACAGAGACAGATATGGGAATAATCTATTGATAGAGACAGACATGGGAATAATCTGTTGACACAGACAGACATGGAAATAATCTGTTGATACAGACAGACATGGGAATAATCTGTTGACGACAGACAACTGGAAATAATCTGTTGACACAGAGAGACATAGGAATAATCTGTTGACACAGACAGACATGGGAATAATGTGTTGACACAGACAGACATGGGAATAATCTGTTGACACAGACAGACATGGGAATAATCTGTTGACATAGACAGACAAGGGAATAATCTGTTGACACAGACAGACATGGGAATAATCTGTTGACACAGACAGACATGAGAATAATCTGTTGACACAGACATACATGGGAATAATCTGTTGACAGAGACAGATATGGGAATAATCTGTTGACACAGAGAGACATAGGAATAATCTGTTGACACAGACAGACACGGGGAATAATGTGTTGACACAGACAGACATGGGAATAATCTGTTGACACAGACAGACATGGGAATAATCTGTTGACATAGACAGACAAGGGAATAATCTGTTGACACAGACAGACATGGGAATAATCTGTTGACACAGACAGACATGAGAATAATCTGTTGACACAGACAGACATGAGCATAATCTGTTGACACAGACATACATGGGAATAATCTGTTGACAGAGACAGATATGGAAATAATCTGTTGACACAGAGAGACATAGGAATAATCTGTTGACACAGACAGACATGGGAATAATGTGTTGACACAGACAGACATGGGAATAATCTGTTGACACAGACAGACATTGGGAATAATCTGTTGACATAGACAGACAAGGGAATAATCTGTTGACACAGACAGGCATGGGAATAATCTGTTGACACAGACAGACATGGGAATAATCTGTTGACACAGACAGGACATGAGAATAATCTGTTGACAGACATACATGGGAATAATCTGTTGACAGAGACAGATATGGGAATAATCTATTGATAGAGACAGACATGGGAATAATCTGTTGACACAGACAGACATGGAAATAATCTGTTGATACAGACAGACATGGGAATAATCTGTTGACACAGACAGACATGGAAAATAATCTGTTGACACAGAGAGACATAGGAATAATCTGTTACACAGACAGACATGGGAATAATGTTGTTGACACAGACAGACATGGGAATAATCTGTTGACACAGACAGACATGGGAATAATCTGTTGACATAGACAGACAAGGGAATAATCTGTTGACACAGACAGACATGGAATAATCTGTACACACAGACAGACATGGGAATAATCTGTTGACACAGACATACATGGGAATAATCTGTTGACAGAGACAGATTTGGGAATAATCTATTGATAGAGACAGACATGGGAATAATCTGTTGACACAGACAGACATGGAAATAATCTGTTGATACAGACAGACATGGGAATAATCTGTTGACACAGACAGACATGGAAATAATCTGTTGACACAGAGAGACATAGGAATAATCTGTTGACACAGACAGACATGGGAATAATGTGTTGACACAGACAGACATGGGAATAATCTGTTGACACAGACAGACAAGGGAATAATCTGTTGACACAGACAGACATGGGGAATAATCTGTACACACAGACAGACATGGGAATAATCTGTTGACATAGACAGACAAGGGAATAATCTGTTGACACAGACAGACATGGGAATAATCTGTACACACAGACAGACATGGGAATAATCTGTTGACACACACACACACACACACACACACACACACACACACACATATATATATATATATATATATATATATATATATATATATATATATATATATATATATATAATAAAAGTCAGGATAATCGTATCCCAGAATAGTTATTAATAGTATACAGTACTGAGGCGTGGTATGATTCATAGGCAAATATTCACGCGATGACGTCACCGCTACGTCTACTAGAACCAAGACCTTGTCTGTGAAGTCTTAATGTACAGACTCTTCTGTCTGTTGTTCAACTTTGTTCAACTTTTAATTTGTGCAGAAATTATGTAACTGCAGTGACTGTATATAATGATGATGATAATGACGATAATGAAACAAAAGAAGAAAAGAAATGATAGTGGAAAAAAATGGAGCCAAGATTATACTTTACAAAGAAAATGTAAAAAGCAAAGAAAACGGTCTTTTAGTGACTAACTAATTTATCGTTTTTATTTCTATATTTCTATTCTTTTTCATTCTTCTTCTTTATTTTGTGGTCTTTAATGTACTCCGCATTAAACGAAATAAAATTCAGGAAATAAATGGAAAAGAAAAGACGCAAAATAATAAAAGAAAATTAGCATTTATACCAACTGAGTCCTGATTGGTCTAGGGACCCTGAACGAAATCTGGACTGTTCTACCGCGAAGTTTGACTTGATTTTAAAGATAGATAAGATGATTACAGTGCAAATTATTCAGTACAACACACACGCACACACACACATACATACACACTCACTTGCAATAGTATTGTCATTAATAGCTAAGCTACAACCCAAGTTGGAAAAGTAGTAGGCCAATGCTACAAGCACATTGCTCCAACAGCGAATAGAGAAATAACGAATAAACTATATATATATATATATATATATATATATATATATATATATATATATATATATATATATATATATATATATATATATATATATATATATATATATATATATATTTATAGAGAGAGAGAGAGAGAGGAGAGAGAGAGAGAGAGAGAGAGAGAGGAGAGAGAGAGAGAGAGAGAGAGAGAGGAGAGAGAGAGATTTAAATTTTTCGCCTTTGGTACTTGAATTAACTATGAGAGATACTTGAATAAACTATGAGAGAGAGAGAGAGGAGAGAGAGAGAGAGAGAGAGAGAGAGAGAGAGAGAGAGAGAGAGAGAGAGAGAGAGAGAATATAATTATTACGAATAGTAAGAACGTTAATTAGCTCAGTCATATATAAATTGAGACGAGGCTATATATATATATATATATATATATATATATATATAATATATTTATATATATATATATATATATATATATATATATATGTATATATATATATATATATATATATATATATATATACTATATATATATATATATATATATATATATATATATATATATGTGTGTGTGTGTATGTGTGTGTGTGTGTGTGTGTCTGAATGGAGATACCTTTACGTGGTGAAAGGGTTGGTGTATCGTCCATGATCAGGGCCACCCATACTAGGATGGTTTGCTGTGAGTAATTAGACTAAAGTCTCCCACCATCACCAATCCCGAACGGCCAGCGTGGTGATGAACATGGCCAAACTCTAGACATGAATAACGACATGTCTGAGACCTCTGGCCTACATGCGACTAGAAACGAGTTGCATGTACGATACTGTGAAGATTTGTAAACACTCTCTCTCTCTCTCTCTCTCTCTCTCTCTCTCTCTCTCTCTCTCCTCTCTCTCTCTCTCTCTCTCTTGTTAGCCTACTTCAATTGCAACTATAAATTCTATGTAAAAACACCAACATTCTTCTATATATAGACTATTTTCTCTTATTTTTCCCGATATATTTTCTCATACCAATTTTCTTATTATAGAAAGTTAATTAATTTGCAATTTCTTAGCGTCTTTTATTTACTTTTCTTCTTTTTTGGAAATGTATGAAAGATCATAGGTCTAGTCCTACAGTAACTGAAACACCTGTATTTTGCTAACTATCTGTACAGCTTTTTCTCTTAGCTCTTATTACTTTACAGTTACTTAACTTTCTCTTTTTCTCTTTACAGATATTTCTCTTCCTATATAATATTAAAAAAAAAACAAAGTATATATCAAAGCGTATTTTGAGAGTTGAGAGTTTTAGCACAAAATTAACTGATCATTCTGTGAACCCGTACTGATATATCTCTAGGCTGTCAAATGGTTTTGAAGAATTGCCTGAATAAACGTTTAATTTCATCAAGAGAGAGAGAGAGAGAGAGAGAGAGAGAGAGAGAGAGAGAGAGAGAGAGAGAGAGAGAGGAGAGAGAGAGAGAGAGAGAGAAATGAGTACAGTAATGTGGCTCTTCTTCACCAGAGCTCATTGACAAGCCGTGCATGAAACGCGTGATTTTCTCTCTCTCTCTCTCTCTCTCTCTCTCTCTCTCTCTCTCTCTCTCTGAGAGTGTGTAAGCAACTCACCTCTCTAATGAGAGAATGTGTACTTATAAACATTGCTTAATCCATTCTTGTATCAAGTGACTTCCATTATAGGTTTGGGCTATGTAAATGATAGTTAGCAGACTGAGGTGGGCCAAAGCTAATGAAAAGAACAGCATGCGGCTACTAACCTCATCTTTGTTATGTAAATTTTCTCGTCGGCCTACTTTTTATGACCAATACTTATTTTGGCTAACTAGGCCTATGGATTTCCACCAAAATAAAATATAATACAAAATACAGAATTTAAGAGAAATTACACTAGGAAAAATCTAATTTAAATTGGAAAAAAATTATACCTGACTTCAACTAAAATTAGGTCTATAGTACTAACCTCACCTAGGTTCCTCTCCCTGAAACCAAGGGAATAGGCCTATACATTTCAAGCATATAATGATAACTAAGAATACTTGAAAATACATTAGAAAATGCTATATAATCTTGACCTGACCTAACCTAACCTTACCTATGGGGTACTTATACTACTATAATGATGTAGTTAAATATATTTAGTTCCTAAATTTGTCAATATTTTTCTCTTCATAATAACTTACGAAGATAATACCAAGAATTAACTATATTGAAATGTTATAGAATATATATTAATTAAATTTTTTTATATAAATATTAATTTGTATATTTTGTAACGATGAAATTTGATTGCATTTTGGTTTAATTCTCACAGCAAGTATTTGATTAACCTAACCTCATATGCTCTACTATGCCACTTAAGCATTTTCTGTATAAAATAGTCGAGTTTTCCAAAATATTGAGCAATTAAATAATAATGATTCATTTTCCTTTCCTGATTAATTACAAAAAACAGGAAAACATAGATATATTTCTATAATGACTAGTAAACTAGACTAAGTACCGAAGCAGGAAAACAATGGCTGTCAACACCATTCATCTTTCGTGATATATATTAAAATCTAAGAAAAAATGTGGTGCTATTATAGTATGCTATCTACAGCCGATTTTGTTATCTACCACCCCTCTCTGACTATAGTATGATACCTACCATCAGTCCCTAAGGATACGGTCTACTTGCTAATCTGCCTCTAATAAGGAGGATCAATACCTACTTGATAACCCAAACTAACCTAACCTAACTCAACCTAACCTAACTTACAAACTGCTTATAATTATGCACCCATGTCCTAACATAGTCTAACCCAACCTTACCTAACCTACAAACTGTTTATAATTATGCATCCATGTTATACTTCTAATAAATATTATTAAACTATCATTAAAATCCAATGAGGATAACATACTTGTGGTAAGTACTCTGTTT
>NC_090755.1:12296426-12301426 GCF_036898095.1 Palaemon carinicauda
GAGGCTATTATTATTATTATTATTATTATTATTATTATTATTATTATTATTAGCTAAGCTACAACCCTAGTTAGAGAAGCAGAATGCTATAAGCTCAAGGACTCCAACAGGGAAAGTAGGCCAGTGAGGAAAAGAAATAAGGAAATAGAATAGTGTGCCTGAGTGTACCCTCAAGCCAGAAAACTCTAAACCAAGAAACTGGAAGACCATGGAATTATCAAATGGCAATAAAATTTAGGAAGATATTTTCTAAAACAACCCCCACCCCTTTATCTCTTACACATCTACAGAGAAATCTGGCTACGCCCAAGGCTCCTCTCTAGCTCCATCTGTTGAGCGTTTCAAACGTTTTGTTTACAAATTTCTTCTTCCGGTTTTACATCAGAACGCTGGCCTGCTCCGCAGTACCGATGTGGCCCCACCTTCGCTTGTAGTCAAACAGTTATTCCCGCCTTTTACATTCCATTTTAGAATTGTGTTGACCGGAAGCAGTACCGTGACAGTGTATTTATGTATGTTTCTTTGTTTGAGCAAATATTTTTTGTCGTATCGCAATTTTTCAGCCCCAAAATGCTGGGAAACATGTCAAAATACATGACGTAGCAGAGAAAGAGAAGTGCGTAAAGTATAGAATGTTTTACGCATGTTTTACGCAAGAGAAATGACATAAAAACAGATAGGAATTTTATCATCAACCATTACAATGAAGTAAAAATATGCGAATTAATCTAACATACAAGTCTAGTAGTAGGTTGGACAGGGCATCAACTACTGCTAGAGTGTTATGGGGGCTTTGACTGGCCAGACAGTAGTACTACATTGGATCCTTCTCTCTGGTTACGGTTCACTTTCCCTTTGCCTACACACACACCGAATAGTATGGCCTATTCTTTACATATTCCCCTCAGTCCTCATACTCCTGACAACACTGAGATTACCAATCAATTATTCTTCACGGAAGTGTTTAACCACTGTACTGTAATTGTTCAGTGGCTAATTACCTCTTGGTAAGGGTAAAAGAGACTCTGTAGGTATGGTAAGCAGCTCTTCTAGGAGAAACACACTCCAAAATCAAATCATTGTTCCCTAGTCTTGGGTAGTGCCATAGACTAGCCTCATGGTCTTTCTCTGTCTTGGGTTAGAGTTCCTTTGTTCCGGGGTACACTAGGGCACACTATTATTTCTGTTTCCTTAGTTCCTTTCCTCACGAGGCTATTTTTTCCTGTTGGACCCCGTGGGCTTATAGCATCCTGTTTTTTCCACCTGGTTGTAGTTTAGCTAATAATAATAATAATAATAATAACCTCTAAACCATGGTCTTCCACTGTCTTTGGTTAGAGTTTTCTTGCTTGAGGGTACACTCAGGCCCACTGTTCTACCCTTATATCCTTTCCTCACTGAGCTTTTTATTCCTGTTGGAGCTCCTGGGCTTATAGCATCCTGCTTTTCCAACTAGGGTAGTAACTTAGCTAATAATAATAATAATAATAATAATAATAATAATAATAATAATAATAATGCTATGATCTCCTCACTTCGACTTGTCAGAATTTGAGGACAAGGCCAAAGGTTTTAAAGGTTGAAAGGTCACTCATGAATGGCAGAGGCAAAGGACAGTGACATTGCCCTTCCAAGCAGTACAATGCCCTAGATACTGACCATATGTTATATGATCAGCGCCCAAGCCCCTTCTCCACCTAAGCTAGGACAAGGAGGTCCAGGCAATGGCTGCTGATGACTCAGCGGATAGACCTATAGGCTCCCCCAAACCCCCCAACCTTAGCTCACAAGGATGGTAAGGTTGCAGGCACTAAAGGCACTAACGAGTCTAAGCGGAACTCGAACCCCAGTCTGGCAAACACCAGGCAGAGACGTTACCAATCAGGCTACAACAACCCTAAAAAAAATCTTGTAAAACAGAGATCTATCCGTTCAGATGATCAACATGTAAACAAAAGCCAAGTTTGAAATTCGTTGTCATCGCTGTGAAAATAACCGGTTTAAAGCTTATCATATAATTTGAGGGATGTTGCTGAGTGATTAGCTTGACATTGTGGGAATTCCGGTGAAAATAAGGATGGCTTTTGTGTGTGTGTGTTTGTATGTGTGTGTGATGCATTATTCACGGGCGTGAGTTATGTATCCACGGAAGTTGAGATAAGATAGATAGTTTAATAGATTTAGTTATCTATAAAGCAAATATTATGAGGTTAAAATCTACTACTACTGCTATTATTATTATTATTATTATTATTATTATTATTATTATTATTGTCAATTAGTTAAGCTACAACCCTAGTTGGAAAAATAGGATACTAGAAGCCCATAGATTATGGATTTATTTTATCATCATAATCATCATCATCATCATCTCCTCCCACGCCTATTAACGCGAAAGGCCTCGGTTAGATTTCGCCAGTCGTCCCTATCTTGAGCTTTTCAATCAACACTTCTCCATTCATCATCATCATTTTACGCTATATAGTCCTCAGCCATGTATGCCTGGGTCTTCCAACTCTTCTAGTGCCTTGTGAAGCCCAGTTGAAAGTTTGGTGAACTAATCTCTCTTGGGGAGTGCGAAGAACATGCCCAAACCGTCATGTAAACACGGAAAATTGTGTATTTTAATGTGTAACATTATTATTATTATTATTATTATTATTACTTGCTAAGCTACAACCCTAGTTGGGAAAGCAGGATGCTATAAGCCCAGAGGTTCCAACAGGGAAAATAGCAAGTGAGGAAAGAAAACAAGAAAGAATAAAATATTCTAAGAACAGTAACAACATTAGAATAGATATTTCCTATATAAACTACAATTTTTTAAAAAAAAAAAAGAAGAGAAATTAGATAGAATAGCATGCCCTAGTTTACCCTCAAGCAAGAGATCTCTAAATCAAGTCATTGGAAGACCATGGTACAGAGGCTATGGCACCACACAAGACTAGAGAATAATAGTTTGATCTTGGAGTGGCCTCCTAGAAGAGCTGCTTACCGTAGCTAAAAAGTCTCTTCTACTCTTACGTTAATACCTTAGTGTATCCTCAAGCAAGAAAACCATAACCCAAGAGACAGTGGAAGACCATGGTACAGAGGCTATGGCACTACCCAAGACTAGAGAACAATGGCTTGATTTTGGAGTATCCTCCTAGAAGAGCTGCTTACCAGAGCTAAAGAATCTCTTCTACCCTTAAGTTATATCTTTCATTTTTTAATGCATTATTAACATCTATCTATCTCCTCTTCCAGAGGTCAACAACACTAGCAAACGACTAAGTACCAGTTAGCTCATAAGTACAGGGTTCAGCTATTTAGATTCGCGGGCGGTGGGCGGGCTGGCGGATGGGCGTGAGGGTGCTGCTGATAGCGGAGGGAATTGGAAGTGGGGAAGTGTTATTGTCAACCAGACATGACTCTTGCAGTCATTTATATACTGGGCTTCCGTTTAACCTTGGCTTGAGGCTATAAACCCCGCGGGAGCTGATGACTGGAGGTTATAATCGATTGGATGGCTGAAGATGAGGTTATAAAGTTGTGGGTTGATTTACATGAGATTAGACGTTCTTGAAGTGTTGGGGGTTATAAATTCTATGATTTAAGGGAATTTAGGTTATAAACTCTTGAGCGATTGAGGGCTATAAATTCTGGAGGTTATAGAATTTTTAAAGTTTAAGGGGTCATAGGTTATAAATATTTGTAGGTTATGAAATTTGGGGCTTGGAGGGACTGGAGTTTATAAGTTCTTGAGATTTTGAGGGGTTGTAGGTTATAAATTGTATAGGTTTTGAACGACTGAAGGTTATAATCTCTTGAAAGTTTGAGGCGTTATAGGTTATAAATATTTGAGATTCTGAGCGGTTGTAAGTCATAAAATTTGAGGCTTAGAGGGAGTGGAGGTTATAAGTTCTTGAAATTTTTAGGGGTTGTATGTTATAATCTCTTGAGAATTTGAGAGATTGTAGTGTAGGTTATGAAATTTGGGGCTTAGAGGGACTGGGGGTTATAAGTTCTTGAGATTTTGAGGTGTAGTAGGTTATAAATTGTTTAGGTTTTGAACGACTGGAGGTTATAATCTCTTTAAAGTTTGAGGGGTTGTAGGTTGTAAATTGGTCAAGTTTTGAATGATTGGAGGTTATGAGGTTATAATCTCTTTGAAATTTGAGGGGTTGTATGTTATAAACTTGAAATTTTGAGGGGTTGTAAGCTATAAACTCTTGAGCTGTTGATTGATTGGAATTTATAAACTCCAAAAGTGTAAAGGGTCTGGGGGCTATAAAAACTGAGGTACTGAAGGTCTGATGGCTATAACTGCCGAGCCGTATTGATGCTTTGATGGATATAAACCTCTTGAGGTTACACTGTTTTAAAGCATTAATGTCTAAACCTTTAAAAGGTTATCAAGTTGATATTACTTCAATACCAACAAACAAACAACCTGACCTGATTTGACATAAGGAAAGGTGACATACTGAGAGTTACCATACTCATTAAGGCTAGCCTTCTCTTCTGTGTCCAGCGCATGCGCGAGAATAGATCCTGGAGTGAAATGGCACCGATAACATTTTTCTATTTATTTCTCCTGTAAAAGACATAAGGAAAGGTGGCATATTGAGAGTTATCATACTCAACAAGGACAGCCTTCTATTCAGTATCTAACACATGCGCTAGAATAGATCCTGGAGTGGAATGGCGCCGATAGCAATTTTCTATTTATTTCTCCTGTAAAAGACACAAGGAAAGGTGACATATTGAGAGTTAACATACTCATTATGGCCAGCCTTCTCTTCTGTATCCAGCGCAAGCGCGATGATAGATCCCGGAGAGAACTGGTACTGATAACTTTTTTCTATTATTTTCTTTTACTCCAAGTCACCTATACTACACTATATGGAAATGTGACATATTGAGAGTTACCATACTCATCAAGGCCAGCCTTCTCTTCTGTGTCCAGCACATGGGCGAGAATAGATCCCAGAGAGAACTAGCACTGATAACTGTTT
>NC_090755.1:12322714-12347714 GCF_036898095.1 Palaemon carinicauda
TATATATATATATATATATATCCAACCATTATAAGCTTTAGCAGTCATCTCCATACACTTCAGATAATAGGCTGCACTCTTTTCACTAACTTACCATCCTCCATTTTACACACATAGTCAAACAAACTTAAAAAAGACTCACCTTTTTCCCCTCAAACATTCAAAACACATTCACATCAACATAGCTCACATTTCAGTTCTGATTATGTATCATATGTTATGGTAACAGTTCATATATACAGCTTCCATATCTTTTTTTTAATTCTATATGCATTCAGCATCCAAACTTAACTTCTGTAGTGGACACTTGGCTCAACAGATCATTCCATAGTGACATCTGAAATGGGAGCTTCTGAAATGTCTCGTGTCTTCGTGTATGTTATGTATCCATTTACTGTCTTATTCTTTCAATCATTCCAATATTAATATTCATTTCTCCTTCTTCCTGGTTTCAAATTACTCTCTTTATTCCCTCTAACATTTAATCTACACTTTATCCTTTTGAAAAATTATTCAAAATTTCACCAATCTCTTCAACTTGTCTTCATTAGCACCAACCTATTCTATATCATTTGCTGATATCAACCAATTCTCTTCATTAACTGCAAACTATTCTACATCATTCTATATCAATCCTATGACTCCATAATTCTATTTATTGACCCATATAAACTCAATTTACTACAATTATTATTTATTTTTCACCAATCTCTCCAACTTTTCTTTACTAGCACCAAGCTATTCTATATCATTTGTAGATATCAATCACTTCTCTTCATTAACTGCAAACTATTTTATATCATTCTCTGCCATTCCTATGAACCCATAATTCTATTGACCCATACAAACTCAATTTACTACAATTATTATGAATTTTTCACCAATCTCTTCAATTTTTCTTCACAAGCACCAACATATTGTATATCATTTGTAGATTTCAACCAATTCTCTTCATTAACTGCAAACTATTCTACATCATTCTATATCATTCCTATGAACCCATAATTCCATTTTTTGATTCACAAACTCAATTTACTACAATTACTATGGAAACCACACTTCTCAGTGACGCACACCAGAAATCTCCCATTGTTTACATGTATCTTCTTCCTTCCAGTGCGTAGGAGAGAAGGTCCTCACCCGGGAAGAAGAGCGGCTCGTCTTCCGCGATGGAGAAGGTAAGACCGAGAAAGATGTTTTTCTCTTTCATAGAAAATGTTTAAAGAAAATGCAAGCAAGTTTACTCTCCTTTGCCTTGAATTAGAAACAGGGCTTCATAAGGCGTGGGGGAGAGGAGAGAGTTTCTCTCTCTCTCTCTCTCTCTCTCTCTCTCTCTCTCTCTCTCTCTCTCTCTCTCTCTCTCTCTCGTTTCCTATACGATAAATGTTATTTTCATTTTACGTCTTTTCTTTAATTTCACTAATTTAATCTGTAAAAAATGAGAGAATTTTAATTAATTCTGTTCATAGAAAGTAGTAATAATTTTACCGAGAGAGAGAGAGAGAGAGAGAGAGAGAGAGAGAGAGAGAGAGAGTTATACTCTTATGAATATAGTTCAATATGATATATTTTCTTGATTTTTTTAAGAATACGAATTAAACCAACCATTTTTAGGGTTTATACGAAGTCTTTCAGTGAATTTTGCAATAACAGAAAACACATCGGGAAAATATTAAGAAAATAAACAAAATTACTAGCATAACTTATCGGAAAATTTCAGTAAAGTAAATAAGAAAATGTTAAAACATTCCTCGAATAACGTATCGGGAAGATATAAAGATAACAAGATAATGTACAAAATTACTCGAATAGCGTATTAGGAAAATGTAAAGACAATAAGAAATTGTACATGATTTTTCTGATAATGTATCGGGAAAATTTAAAGACAATAAGAAAATGTACGAAATTAATCTTATAAAGTATCGGGAAAATATTAAGAAAAGAAGAATATAAACAAAATCCCTCTGAAAACGTATCAGGAAATATAAAGAAAACAAGAAAATGTACAAAATTAATAACCTATCTGGAAAATACAATAAAGAAAACAAAGAAAATGATACATCACCCCACAGCAACCAGCAAGATAACGCAAACTATGATCGAATGCTTTGCACACGAAATGGAATATCATCATCATTTTGAGTGATTCGTAACAGGAAATTTACCTCCGCTACTTGTGCTACAATAGAAGGTAATTGAGATGTCCTGTCAGATAACTGTGCCCGTCATCTATCAAAAATTGAGGGTTGAGGGTTGGGGGAGATGACAGGAACTCATGATGCGAACTGGCTGGATAGATTTTGTGGGATGAATACCAGAAAATCTCAAGGTCAATTGGATCGTTTTTCATTTCAATTGCTCACGGTTCCCACGTCATGCAGACTGTGGGGCTGGAGGGTGGGGGGAGGGGGTCTGTGATGATGTGGGGAGCTCTTGGTGTGGGTTGTTGTAGTCTAGTGTGGGTGGAAGATACTGTGGGAATTAAGATTGAAATTCACGAGGCGCTGTTGTCTCCATATGTCCTCATTTTCAACAGTCGTGTTTGGCTTTTACTTATTTCCTTCAGGCCTGGGCTAGATACCAGCAGAAGGTTAGATGTCCCTGGGTCACTGATGATGTGAGGAGCCTTGGTGTGGGTCGTTGTGGTCTAGTGTGGGTGGAAGATACTATGGGGGTGTGTTAATTAAGTTTGATATTCACGAGGCGCCATTGTCTTCATCTGCTTTCATCTTAAACACTCGTGTTTGTCTTCTACTTATTTCCTTCAGGCCTGGGCTAGATACGAACAGGTTAGCTGTCTCATTAATATCTGCATTAGTAAAGGAATGATAGAATATATATCCATATCCTAATAACGCAGTTGAATCGGTGGAACTTCAGAAGTTCAAACTTTCAGCGAATGTTTTTATGTTTGCAGGCTGACAGAAGATCTATTTTAATGTCATTACTGCTCTTAAAATATTTTATATTAATTGTTCATTACTTCTCTTGTAGTTTATTTCCTTGTTTACTTTCCTCACTGGGCTATTTTTCCGTTGGAGCCCTTGGGCTATTAAGCTCCTGCTTTTCCAAATAGGACTGTAGCTTAGCTAGAAATAATAATAATAATAATAATAATAATAATAATAATAATAATAATAATAATAATAATAATAATAATAATAATAATATATCCTCTCTAGGCGTGTACATCACTGATGATCGATAGAGAAAAACATTGTCCGAACTAGAAAGGAAATTAGAATTAATAGAGCATGCCTTCGCCACGACAAGCAGTCTTATTATTATTATTATTATTATTAATTATTATTATTATTACTTGCTAAGCTACAACCCTAGTTGGAAAAGCAGGATGCTATAAGCTCAGGGGCCCCAACAGGGAAAATAGCTCAGTGAGGAAAGGAAAAAAGGAAAAATGAAATATTTTAAGAATAGCAATAACATTAGAATAAATATTTCCTATATAAACTATATAAACTTTAACAAAAACAAGAAAGAGAAATTAGATAGAATAGCGTGCCCGAGTATACCCTCAAGCAAGAGAACTCTAATCTAAGACAGTGGAAGATCATGGTACAGAGGCTATGGCACTACCCAAGACTAGAGAACACTGGTTTGATTTTCTCTTGCTCTTAAATCCACTGCGTACTTGTACTTCGATGTATTTTCTTAAGAATAAAATCGATTTGTCCTTGGGTAGTACCCCACATGTCCAGCAATTTTCGTTGAAATTGGTTCAGCAGTTTTTTTGCGTAATGTTTACAAATGGAAAATAAAGTAACAAAATGTGACTTTTACCTATCATCATAGGTTTAAAGGCCGTCATGAATGGCAGAGGCATTGGACAGTTACATTTCCCTAACTAGCAGGACAATTCCCAAGGGACTGACTACACACACACAAACACACACACACACCCACACACACACACACACACACACACATATATATACATATATATATATATATATATATATATATATATATATATATATATATATATATATATATGTATATATATATATATATATATATATATATATATATATATATATATATATATATATATATATATATATATATATATATATATATATAATGATCAGCACCCAAGCCACTTCTCCACCCAAGCTAGGACCAGGGAGGGCCAAGCAATGGCTGCTGGTGACTCACCCATATCTTTAGGCTTCCCCAAACCTCCCATCCTTAGCTTATAAGGATGGTGAGGTTACAGACACTAAAGAAGCTATTGAGTTTGAGCGGGACTCGAACTCCTGTCTCTTGATCTCCAGGAAGGGACGTTTCCAATAGTAGCCTACTGCTATTTACTTTATCCAAAATGCCACAGATTCATCATTGGATCATAGCTAATATGACTACCAAGTTTGGTCAAAATCGGTACAGTAGATTTTGTGTAAAGGTGCTCACAAACTAACAAATAGACAGTTTTTCTTATTGTATCAAAAACAAGTATAAATCAAGACACATACAAACTTCTCGTACTGTATTTACTGGAAGCGTTCTCTTTACATAAGTAGCATGCCATCTCAAAGACTCGCTAACTTCCGCGTTTTTCTTCTGGTATCAAAAACAAGTATAAATCTAGACACATGCAGACTTCTCGTACTATATTTACTGGAAGCGTTCTCTTTGCACAAGTAGCATGCCATCTCAAAGACTCGCTAACTTCCGTGTTTGCATCAAAAAGCGGAAAGTAACTAATGACTGTTAAGGATTGTCTCGTCCGTGCTGTCATGCCTCCACAGTTCGTGGCATTGACGGAGTTGGTGTTGTGGTGAGGTACTCTTTTCTTTCCTTCGTCGTGTGACCTTCTGCAGTATTGAAATGCGTCTCATCAACTTCGCCATGCGTCATTTGCGTCGTCAGCGCACGAGAAGACAAGGACTTCATCAGAGAGAGAGAGAGAGAGAGAGAGAGAGAGACTCAAATTCCATTCGTAAATATTTTGGTCAATTCAAATTAATGTTTTTGTATGTGGAATTCGGACAGAAACCTTCGCTTAGAGAGAGAGAGAGAGAGAGAGAGAGAGAGAGAGAGAGAGAGAGAGAGAGAGAGAGAGAGAGAGAGAGAGAGTAGAATCGAATTCTATCTGTAAGTATTTTGGTCGATTCAAATCAATTGTTTTTGTATGTGGAATTCAGACAGAAATCTTCGCTTGCAGAGAGAGAGAGAGAGAGAGAGAGAGAGAGAGAGAGAGAGAGAGAGAGAGAGAGAGAGAGAGAGAGAGAGAGAAGACTCAAAATTCCATCCGTAAATGTTTTGGTCAATTCAAATCAATTGTTTTTCTGTGTGGAATTCAGACAGAGAGAGAGAGAGAGAGAGAGAGAGAGAGAGAGAGAGAGAGAGAGAGAGAGAGAGAGAGAGAAGACTCAAAATTCCATCTGTAAATGTTTTGGTGAATTCGAATCAATTGTTTTTTTCATGTGGAATTCAGACAGAAACCTTCGCCTACCATTGTTTCAAACATGGCCTCTGTCTCTCCAAGGCTAAAAATTGACGAACGTATTTGTCAAATGACAGGATAATAATTAACTTTCCCCGTCTGATCTGCATTTCATTCTTGAAGTGTCCAAGGACAGAATTCACGTTCGTATATTATATTTCTTTTCTCGGTTTAATATCTACTTGTTTTCAAGTTTATCCCTTTCTGAGTAAGGGATAAACTTAACGTGGTGAAAGGGTTTGCGTATCATGATCAGCAGAACTGTACAAATCAGGGACAACCATACTAGCTTGGTTTGCTGTGAGCGATCAGATGAATATCTCCCACCATCACCAGTCCGAATTGGGCAGCGTGGTGATGAAAACTGGCCAAACTTGTACCAACCGTGTGTCACACAATTGTACATAATTATATTATGCTTGTATCTGCGCTCTTCCCTCGCACTAAAAAGAACCTGAATGATCATGTCTCCGGTTTTGCTCTGTAACATTGTCTGTCTCTCGAACATGTTATGTCCTGTTGCCTTGAGGTTTTGTATATAAAGGAGTGTTCCTTAATAAACAACTCAGTTGATTGCATCCTGCCTTTGAGTTCACAACCCTCTCTCGGCCCGTCACATTGGTGACCCCGGAAGTCGACTCGCTCCCGCCGCCTTCCACCCCCACCCCCTCGCCCCTTCATCGTTGGTACTATGGCGGACTCCACAGCAGTTGGTGCTGTGGCCGCTCTATTCAAACTTTCATCGTTTGCCAGCGGAGAGGCGTTTGCTTGGTTTCAGCACGCAGAAGTCCAGTTTCGTATCAGGGGCGTGACTCGCTCAACCACCAAAGCGGATTATGTTCTCGCGGCGATACCCGAGGACACCTTCCCAGAAATATCCGACTGGCTTTGTGAACAAGGAGACACCCCAATAGCGTATGACGCCCTCAAAACATACCTTCTGCAGCAGTACTCGCCGTCGCCAGCCGCCCGTATAGCAAAGCTTTTTCAGCTCTCGCAACAACTGTTGGGGGACCAAAGGGCTTCGCTTGCCCTCAGGGAAATGACCAGTATCGCTCGCCTTCAACCTGCCGCAGACGGCTCTCCTCGTGAGGTGAACCTACTTCGTGCCCTTTGGATACGCCGTTTACCCGAACCTGTACGCGCTGCCATACCCGATGTCGATAGTTTACCCATAAAGGACTTGATGACCAAAGCCGACGCCCTTATGGACAGCCACTTCAAGACCTCCATCAACGCCTCCACCCCTGACGACGAGGATGCCTATTCAATGTCAACCGAAGCTGACATGAATGCCGTAGGACATACACGCCTACCCCATGACGTGCCGAAGCGGCGACAAAGCCGCCCACCACCCACCAATCGCTCGCACCCCAACGAACGACTTCTACAGCCACTTACTACCTCCCATCCGCTGCAGTTTTGCTACTACCACTTCAGAATCGGGGCAACCGCGAAGAAATGTGCCAAGGATTGTCAGTGGCCAAAAAACGTGTAAGTAGGCCATCGCTTGTGGCGGTGGCCTCCCATGTTTCTAATCTTTTCTTTTTACAGGATGCAGGAACGGGCGTGCGATTTTTGGTAGACACGGGTACTTGTCGTTCTCTTTTGCCAAGGAAACTCTTCAAGGCACGACGTAGTCTGTCTACATCTGCCGACGTCCACTTAGTAGCTGCCAACGGATCTGCGATACCCACCTACGGTTACGAGAACCTCACATTATCGTTCGGAAACGGTAAATTCAATTGGAAGTTTCTCGTTGCTGACGTCACAATGCCAATCCTCGGTGCGGATTTCCTCTCTCATTTCCACCTTCTGGTCGATGTCGCCCACCGACGATTGGTCAACGCAGACTCGTACTTGTCGACACCTCTTCAACCCGCCCCCTCTAACCTCGCTCTCCACATCAGCGCACCCACGGATGCCTACGCCCACCTCCTCACGTCGTACCCGGAAGTTTTCCATCCAGAACTTCGCCAAACGCCCACGGTTCCTGCCAAGCACGGTATTTATCACCATATCAAGACGACGGGACCCCCAGTCTTCACAAAATTCAGACGTCTGGCACCGGAACGATTGGCAGCCGCCAAACAGACGTTCACCGAAATGGAGGAAATGGGCCTTTACCAAAAGCCCTGCAGCCCATGGTCGTCACCCTTACACATCGTTCTGAAGAAAGACGGCTCCCTCCGTCCGTGCGGGGATTACAGGCGCCTGAACATGCAAACAGAACCGGATCACTACCCCCTCCCAAACATTGCCGACGTGACCTCCTACCTGCACAAAGCGAAGGTTTTCTCTACGCTCGACCTCCTGAAGGGGTATTATCAGGTGCCTATGAACCCAGAAGACATCCCCAAGACCGCCATCACCACTCCGTTTGGTACATACACCTTCAATTACTCCTGTTTTGGCCTTCGTAATGCTGGGGCAACGTTTCAACGTCTCATGGATGGCATCTTAGGGGACCTCCCTTTCTGTGTATGTTATGTGGATGACATACTTGTGTTCTCCTCCTCAAAAGAGGAACACCTCCGTCACCTGCGCATCGTGCTCGACCGCCTGCAACAAAATGACCTTGTAGTCCGGTACGACAAGTGTACCTTTGGCGCCAACGAAGTGTCGTTCTTAGGGCACCGTATCACTCCTGAAGGAGTCCATCCCCTCGCTGAGAAGGTAGCAGCCGTTCAGAACTTCCCCGCGCCCTCGACCGTCAGAGCTCTGCAGGAATTCTTGGGCATGATCAACTATTATCACCGTTTTCTGCCAGCCATTGCCGCCACTCTTGCTCCCCTCTACGCCTCCCTCAAGGGCAAGCCAAAGGACCTGAAGTGGGGTCCCCTTCAAGAAGCAGCCTTCTGCAATGCAAAGAAGGCCCTATCAACTGCTGCGGCTCTCACTTTTCCTATCCCACACGCCCCTCTCCTTCTCTCCACCGATGCCAGCGACGTCGCTATTGGTACAGTACTCGAGCAGGTGGTCAAAGGCTCGCCCCGCCCATTGGCCTTCTTCAGCAGAAAACTGTCCAAGGCAGTACCGGGTTATTCTACCTTCGTCGAGAATTGGTGGCGGTGCACTTGGCTGTCCGTCACTTTCACCATTTCTTAGAAGGTACGCCCTTCGTCATTCGCACAGACCACATGCCTCTGGTGCATGCCTTCACTCGACAGTCTGACGCCTGGTCCGCCCGTCAACGCTGACATCTCTCCGCCGTGGCTGAATACAATTGCACCCTCCAATACGTCCCTGGGAAAATGAATCCCGTTGCCGATGCCCTGTCAAGAAACACGTTGGCTGCCGTTCAACTGGGATTGGATTACAACGCCCTGGCTGAAGCCCAACGACAGGATCCAGAGTATCAAGCTTATAGGACATCCTGCACGTCCCTCCGTTGGGAAGACTTTCCCCTCGAAGACTCCAACACCACCCTCCTCTGTGACGTCAGTACTGGTAGACCGCGACCTTGGATTCCTGCTCCCATGCGCCGACAGGTGTTTGATTTCATTCACGGCCCTTCACATCCCTCGTGCCGTTCTACTGCACAGCTGCTGAAGGCAAAGTTCATTTGGCACGGCATTTCTAAGGATGCTAAGGATTGGGTCCGCGCCTGTACTTCTTGCCAAACTTCCAAAGTACATCGACACACGGATTCAGGAGTGGGCACCTTTCCTCCACCTCAGCGTCGTTTCGCACACATTCACGTCAACGTTGTAG
Organism: Palaemon carinicauda; assembly: GCF_036898095.1. Lineage (NCBI taxonomy): Eukaryota > Metazoa > Arthropoda > Malacostraca > Decapoda > Palaemonidae > Palaemon > Palaemon carinicauda. The sequence continues at coordinate 12,331,893 of NC_090755.1, forward strand.
GCCCCCTACCCACATCACAAGGACATCGTTACCTGTTTACCGTCATCGACCGCTCCACTCGTTGGCCTGAAGCCATTCCCATGGAAACTGCAACGTCCGCCTCATGTACATCTGCCTTACTCTCTGGATGGATTTCAAGATTCGGTATCCCTGAGCATACTACTTCTGACAGGGGAACCACTTTCACCTCTCAATTGTGGACATCATTAGCGAATCTCCTGGGCATCACCCTACATCAGACAACGGCCTACAACCCCGCTGCCAATGGAATGGTTGAACGTTTTCATCGCACCCTCAAAGCAGCTTTGATGTCTCGCTGCAAGGATTGCAACTGGTTTACTCAGCTTCCCTGGGTCCTCCTGGAACTAAGGACCACTCCTAAAGACGCCCTCGACGTCTCGGCAGCTGAAATGGTGTATGGTGACCCGTTGGTCGTCCCTGCCGAATTTTTTCCTTCTACAACCTCCTCCGACGATCTCCAGCGCATACGTCACGTCGTGGGAAAATTTACTCCGTGCCGCCAGACTTACAAGCCCTCAGCGAAGCATCACATACCAACGGACTTGCACTCTGCAACGCACGTCTTCCTGCGCAACGACACTAGCAAGCCACCGCTAACGCCCCTTTACACGGGCCCTTTCCTTGTGATCCGACGCAGTCCGAAAGCATTCCTACTAAACATTCGGGGCAAAGAAGACTGGGTCTCCATTGATCGTCTAAAACCTGCTTATCTTCTGCCAGATGACCCGCCTACAGTTCGCCTCTCTAGATCAGGGCGCCCTATTTAACATGTACAGTATGTCATTTTTAGGGGGGGAGCCATGTACCAACCGTGTGTCACACAATTGTACATAATTATTTTGTATATATTATGCTTGTATCTGCGCTCTTCCCTCGCACTAAAAAGAACCTGAATGATCATGTCTCCGGTTTTGCTCTGTAACATTGTCTGTCTCTCGAACATGTTATGTCCTGTTGCCTTGAGGTTTTGTATATAAAGGAGAGTGTTCCTTAATAAACAACTCAGTTGATTGCATCCTGCCTTTGAGTTCACAACCCTCTCTCGGCCCGTCACAAACTCCATACATGAATATGGACATGTTTAAAGGTTTAAAGGCCGCTCATGAATGGCAGGGACAAGTTACAGTGACATTACCCTATCAAGCAGGACAATGCCCTAGAGACTGACCATATATTCATATGATCAGTGGCCAAATCACCTCTCCACCCAAGGTAGGACCAAAGAGGGCCAAGCAATGGCTGCTGATGACTCAGCAGATAGATCTATAGGTTCCTTCAAAACCCCCATTCTTAGCTCACAAGGATGGTGAGGTTGCAGCGACTAAATTAACTTACGAGTTTGAGCGGGACTCGAACCCCAGTCTGGCGTTCAGCAGTCAGAGACGTTACCACATCGGCCACCGCAATCCTGAGGCATTTGTCTTGCAGTAGACTAGAAAAGGCTGCGTTTGTTGTTGTTATTGTTGTTTTATTTAAATATCTATCTATCAATCAATCATTCTATCTATCTCTCTATCAATCAATCAATCCATCCTCTATCAATCAGTCAATCCATCACTCAATCTATCAGTCAATCCATCACTCTATCTATCAATCAATCCATCTATCTGTCTATCAATTAATGATTCTATCACTCTATCAATGGGTCACTCTATCAGTCAATCAATTTATCCCTCTATCAGTCAATCAGTTCATCACTCTATCAATCCACCAATTCTTTCCTTGTTTATCAATCATTTAATCCATCTCTCTATCAATCAATCAATAAATCCATCTCTCTATCAATCAATTAATCCATCACTATTAATCAATCAATCCATCACTTTATCAATCAATAAATCCTTCACTCTAACTATCAATTAATCCTTCACTCAATCACTCAATAAATCCACCACTCAATCAGTCAATAAATCCATCACTTTATCAATCAATAATCCATCACTATTAATCAATCAATCCACCCCTTTATCAATTGACCACTCCATCACTATCAGATAGTCTATCACTATATCTTTCTCTGTACCATGGTCTTCCACTGTCTTGGGTTAGAGTTCTCTTGTTTGAGGGTACACTCGGTCACACACTTCTATATTATTTCTCTTCCTCTTGTTTTGTTAATTTTTTTATAGTTTATATATGAAAGGTGTATTTTAATGTTGTTACTGTTCTTAGAATATTTTAATTTTTTATTATTTCTCTTCTACTTTATTCATTTCCTTATTTCCTTTTCTCATTGGGCTATTTTTTCCTGTTGGAGCCATTGGGCTTATAGCCTCTTTCTTTTCCAACTAGGGTTGTAACTTAGGTTATAATAATAATAATGATAATAATAGTAATGTTGATAATAATAATAATAATAATAATAATAATGATAATAATAGTAATATTGATAATAATAATAATAATAATAATAATAATAATGACAAAAAATCACTATAATAACAACAATAATAATAATAATAATAATAATAATAATAATAATAATAATAATAATGATAATAATAATAATGATAATAATAATAATAACAATAACATTCATCCTTATCACAGTTCCAGAATACGACATCTTCGCCCCCCTGTTATCCTGGGCTAATGGTGACCATCACAACAGCAGCGGTAGCAGCAGTAGGAGGAGAAGCAGAAGTACAGCCGACGATATTCCTCGCCTTCAGTTTCAGGCCCTTGGCAAGTCATTCAATTTCAGGTAAGTTCATGACACAATTGAAGGGTTGAAAGGTTTCTTGTAGTTTTACGTATTATTTAGTTTGTGATTCTCTGTAATAACATATATATATATATATATATATATATATATATATATATATATATATATATATATATATATATATATTATGTATATATATATACATATATATATATATATATATATATATATATACGTCATCATGATCATCATCTCCTCCTACGCCTATTGATGATGCAAAGGGCCTCGGTTAGAATTCGTCAGTCGTCTCTATCTCAACTTTTTAAATCAATACTTCTCTATTCATCATCTACTTCACGCTTCATAGTCCTCAGCCATGTAGGCTTTTGCCTTCCAACTCTTCTATATATGTTTTTTTAATATATATGTATGTATATATATATATATATATATATATATATATATATATATATATATATATCCTTCTGTAAGAGGGTATACCTTAACGTGTATTGCCATGAACAGTAAAATTATACTAGTCAGGAACAACCATACTAAGTTGGTTTGCTGTGAGCAATCAAACAAAAATCTCCCACCATCACCAATCCTGACTGGCCAGCGTGGTGATGAAAACTGGCCAAACCCCTGACATGAACAAGGACATGTCTGAGGCAGTTGTTAAGCAGTGGACTAGAAATGGCTGCATTTGTTGTTGTTGTTGTTGATATTGTAGTTGTTTGTAATCTGAATATGCTTAAAAAAAGGTTTATTTAGAATACTAATAAAGTAAGTCATTAACGAAGTAATTGATATATTATTACCCATAAGAAACGTACAATTTCTTAACCTTTCCAGATTATCTCCAAACAACGACCTGACAGCATCCAACTTCGTGTTTTTGGGAAGAAGAAGAGAAGGTATCGAGATCAAAACAATAGCAAACGATCAGTTGTCGTGCTACTACCAAGGAGTTGACGACACCCAGCTGAACCCTGACACTTTAATCGCTGTGGAGCTCTGCGGTCCTGTGGTGAGGAGCATTTTCCGTCCTTTTTTGTCTGTTTTATAGGTTGTAGGTTGCCCAAGGCACCAGCCACCCGTTCAGATACAACAGCTAGAGAGTCGTTGGGTCCTTTGGCCAGACATTACCATATTGGATCCCCCTCTCTGGTTACGGATCATCTTTGCCTACACATACACCGAATAGTCTGGTCTATTCTTTATATATTATCCTCTTTCCTCATACACTTGACAATACTGAAATTACCAAACAATTCCTCTACTTTTAAGATATCTCAATTGTCCTTGTTTCCTTTCCTCACTGGGATATTTTCCCTGTTGGTTCCCTTGGGCTTCTAGCATCCTGCTTTTCCAACAAGGGTTGTAGCTTCGCAAGTAATAATAATAATAATAATAATAATAACAACAACAACTAGGGGTTAACTACTGCACTGTAACTGTTCAGTGGCTACTTTCCATTTTTAAGGGTAGAAGAGACTTAAGCTATGGTAAGCAGCTCTTCTAGGAGAGGGACACTCCAAAATCAAACCATTGTTCTCTAGTCTCGGGTAGTGCCATAGCCTCTGTACCATGGTCTTCCACTGTCTTGGATTAGAGTTCTCACGTTTGAGTGTACACTCGGGCTCACTATTATAGCTTGTTTATCTTCCTCTTGTTTTTTTTTTTTTTTTTTGAAGTTTTTATTCTCTTGTTATTTTCAAGTTATAGTTTACATATGAAAGATTTATTCTAATGTTATTATTGCTCTTAAACTTCTTGTATTTTCCTTATTTCCTTTCCTCACTGGGCTATTTTCCCTGGTGGAGACCTTGGGCTTATAGCATCCTGCTTTTTCAACTAGGGTTGTTATTATTGAAAACTAGGATACAACCCTACTTGGAAAGCCAAGATGCTATAAGCCCAAGGGCTCCAACAGGAAAAAATAGCTCAACGAGGAAAGGAAACAAGGAAATAGATAAACTGTAACCAAAGTTATGAATAATCAAAATGAAATATTTTAAGAACGGTAACAACATAAAATTAGATCTTTCATATATAAACTATAAAAATAAGAGAAATAAGATAGAACAGCATGCCCGAATGTACCCTCAAGCAAGCGATCTCTAACCCAAGGCAATGGAAGGCCATGGTACAGAGGCTATGACACCAGCCAAGACTAGAGAATAATGGTTTGATTCTGCAGCGCCCTTCTCTTATTTCACGAAATATCTTTCTGTCTTTCTGGGCGAATCAAAGATGTATTGAAGGAGAAATATGATAAAACAGCGTGCCAGATTGTACCCTCAAGCAAAAGATCTCTAACCCAAGACAGTGGAAAGCCATGGTACAGAGGCTATGGCACTACCCAAGACTTGAGAGCAATGGTTTGATTTTGGAGTATCCTCGTATTTCACGAAATATCTTTCTGTGAGAATGAAAAAATGTATTGAAGATATTCTTGTAAGAGTAGAAAGCCATGGTACAGAGGCTATGGCACTACCCAAGACTAGAGAACAATGGTTTGATTTTGGAGTATCCTTCTCGTATTTCACGAAATATCTTTCTGTGAGATGAAAAATGTATTGAAGATATTCTTGTAAGAGTAGAAAGCCATGGTACAGAGGCTATGGTACTACCCAAGACTAGAAAACAATGTTTTTGATAGTGTAGTGTCCTTCTCGTATTTCACAAAATATCTTTCTGGGCAGATCAAAGATGCTTTGAGGATATTCTTGTATTTCGAAGAAGAGCAAAAAATAATGATGTCAAGCATCGCCTGGTTTTGCCATGACAAATTTCTCTCGCGCTTATGCAAAAGGTGTGTGTCTGTGTAACAGCCCCCATCTCTGAGGGCAATTATTTATGCAACGATTTCTCTCCTTCAGCGAGGTGTAGTCACAAGTCCCTCTGCCGAGTTCGTGATTGAGCCGATTCCTGGGGACGTCCGGAAGAGGAGGCGGCGTAGGGCTCCTGCAGCAGACGCAGAAGAAGAAGTAGTTTCTGTAGATGCACGAAGGGGACGTAGGACTCCTGAAACAGACGAAGTAGAAGAAGAAGTTTCTGTAGATGCACAAGAGAGGAGAAGACATGGGTCTCTTGAAGTAGCAGAAGAAGAAGTAGATTCTGTAGATGTACAAGGGAGGAGGAGACCTAGGACTCCTACAGCAGATGCAGACGAAGTAGAAGAAGAAGTTTCTGTAGATGCACAAGAGAGGAGAGGACGCAGGGCTCCTACAGCAGACGCAGAAGAAGAGGAAGAAGAAGAAGGATTCGAAAATCTTTCGCATATTATATACCGCAGACGAGACAACGGAGCGGTCACGGTTGAAAATAGTGAGAATTCTCTTTTTTTATTTTCTTTATTATTGTTTTACTCAACTGATGTACAGTCGGAAACATGAGTGCCTGATACACCCTCACTGTGCTGCAAATTGATTAATTTTCATCTTTCTAGCGTCCTAGATAACCAAACAGATAGTGAGTGTAGTAAGAGATGGCACAAGTGTTAGGCGGGGCTAAACGCGGGAACTCACCATGTGGTATGGGTGTGTCTAGATGCACTTGTTAGGAGTTAGGTATATCAGGAATACCTGTATCCGACTGTATAGCTGGATTTTTTTTATATAGGTAATTATGGGTTTCATTATTAATTATTATTTCCTAAAATATAAAAATAAAACGAATTATTATAGAAAATAATTTCATCTAATATCCTTAAGATCAAATTAAAATCGTATCTTTTCAGAATCTCGCCGAAGAAGATCCTTCCAGACGGAGAGCGAAGGAATCCGGGAGGCGCTGAGCTCCCGGGAGGGGAGGAGGCCTTACTACGACAGCTACGAGCACGTCCTGGATGGGCGCCTGCGCACAGAGTGGCCGGATCATGACATTGACGGCAGAGGAGGGGACGGAGGAGGGGCTGGTGGTGGTGGTAGCAATGAGTTTAGGCAAAGGTATTTATTCTGAGGTCTTTATATTTTGAGTCTTTTAGTTTTGCTTTTTTTTTTATAAAGATTGGGATAAAGGTATTTGAGTCTTTTATTCATGTTTTTATGAAGATTGGGGTAAAGATATTTGAGTCTTTTATTTATGTTTTTTTTATAAAGATTGGGGCAAAGGAATTTGAGTCTTTTAGTTATGGTATTTTATAAAGATTAGAGCAAAGGTATTTGAGTCTTTTATTCATGTTTTTTAATAAAGATTGGGACAAAGGTATTTGAGTCTTATTTATGGTTTTTATAAAGATTGGGACAAAGGTATTAGAGTCTTTTATTTATTTTTTTTAATGACTGGGACATAGGTATTCATTTTGAAGTCTTTAGGAAAATGTGAATTCTTGAGTCTTTTAATTTTGCTTTTTATAAAGACTGGGGCAAAGGTATTTGAGACTTTTATTTATGTTTTTTTTATAAAGATTAGGACAAAGGTATTTGAGTCTTATTTATGTTTTTTATAAAGATTAGGACAAAGGTATTTGAGTGTTTTATTTATGTTTCTATAAAGATTGTGGTAATGGTATTTGAGACTTTTATTTATAGTTTTTTTATAAAGATTGGGACAAAGGTATTTGAGTCTTTTATTTATGTTTTTTTATAAAGATTGGGACAATGGTATTTGAATCTTTTATTTATGTTTTTATTAAGATTGGGGTAAAGGTATCTGAGTCTTTTATTTATGGTTTTATAAAGACTTAAGCAAAGGTATTCATTTTGAGGTCTATTGTGAGTCTTACTTTTTTTTTATCAAGATTGTGGCAAAGATATTTGAGTCTTTTATTTGTTTTTAAAAAGACTGGGACAAATGTATCTGAGTCTTTTATTTATGGTTTTATTAAGATTGGGGCAAAGGTATTCATTTAGAGGTTTATTTTTAATCTTTTACTTTTGCTTTTTTATAAAGATTGGGGCAAAGGTATTTGAGTCTTTTATTTATAGTTTTTGTAAAGACTCGGGCAAAGGTATTCATTTCGAGGTCTATTGTTAGTCTTATTTTTTTTATATATAAAGATTGGGACAAAGGTATTTGAGACTTTTATCTATGTTTTTTTTTTAAAGATTAGGACAAAGGTATCTGAGTCTTTTATTTATGGTTTTATAAAGACTTAAGCAAAGGTATCCATTTTGAGGTCTATTGTTAGTCTTATTTTTTGTTTTTTTTATAAAGATTTTGGCAAAGGTATTCAATTTGAAGTCTTTATGGAAATGTTATTTTTTTTAGTCTTAATTTTGCTTTTTGTAAAGACTTGGGCAAAGGTATTTGAGACTTTTATTTATGTTTTTTTATAAAGATTGGGACAAAGGTATTTGAGTCTGTTATTAATATTTTATAAAGACTGGGTCAAAAGTATTTGGGTCTTTTATTTGTTTTCATAAAGATTGGGACAAAGGTATTCATTTTGAAGTCTTTAGGGATATGTGAATTTTTGAGTATTTAATTTTGTTTTTATAAAGACTGGAGCAAAGGTATTTGAGACTTTTATTTAAGGTTTTTATAAAGATTGGGACAAAGGTATTTGAGACCTCATTTATGTTTTTTTTTTTTAATAAAGATTGGGACATAGGTATTTAAGACTTTTATTTGTGTTTTTTTTTAAAGATTGAGGCAAAGTATTTGAGTCTTTTATTGATAGTAAGGTATTAATTTTGTGGTGAGACTTTTATTATTGATATTTTTATAAAGACTCGGGCAAAGGTATTCATTTCGAGTCAAACTGGGATTTTTTATGAATACCCAAACTGGGATTTTTCATACTCAAACTGGGATTTTTTATAAATACTCAAACGGATTTTTTTATAAATAATCAAACTGAGATTTTTTTTAGAAATACTCAAACGGATTTTTTATAAATACTCAAACTGGGATTTTTTATAAATACTCAAACTGGGATTTTTTATAAATACTCAAACGGATTTTTTTATAAATACTCAAACTGAGATTTTTTATAAATACTCAAACTGGGATTTTTTATAAATACTCAAACGGATTTTTTTATAAATACTCAAACTGAGATTTTTTATAAATACTCAAACTGGGATATATTATAAATACTCAAACTGGGATTTTTATGAATACTCAAACTGGGATTTTTTATAAATACTCAAACTGAGATTTTTTATAAATACAAAAACTGGGATATTTTATAAATACTCAAACTGGGATTTTTTATAAATACTTAAACTGGGATTTTTAACAAGTACTCAAACTGGGATTTTTTTTTATATAAATACTCAAACTGGGATATTTTATGAATACTCAAACTGGGATTTTTTTTATAAATACTCAAACTGGGATTTTTTTATGAATACTCAAGCTGGGATTTTTTTTATAAATACTCAAACTGGGATTTGTTATAGATACTCAAAATGGGAATTTTTATAAATACTCAAACTCAAACTGGGATTATTTATAAATTCTCAAACTGGGATTTTTTTATATAAATACTCAAACTGGGATTATTTATAAATACTCAAACTGGGATTTTTTTTATAAATACTCAAACTGAGATTTTTTATAAATACTCAAACTGGGATTTTTTTTATAAATACTCAAACTGAGATTTTTTTTATAAATACTCAAACTGGGATTTTTTATAAATACTCAAACTGGGATTTTTTTTATAAATACTCAAACTGGCATGTTTTATAAATCCTCAAACTGGGATTTTTTTATAAATACTCAAACTGGGATTTTTTATAAATACTCAAACTGGGTTTTTTTAATAAATACTCAAACTGGGATTTTATATAAATACTCAAACTGGGATTTTTTTTATAAATACTCAAACTGAGATTTTTTATAAATACTCAATCTAGGATTTTTTATAAATACTCAAACTTGGATTTTTTTATAAATACTCAAACTGGGATTTTTTTTATAAATACTCAAACTGGGATTTTTAATAAATACTAAATCTGGGATTTTTTATAAATACTCAAACTGGGATTTTTTATAAATACTCAAACTGGGAATATTTTAGATCAGTTTAATAAATCAATTGTTAGAATATATTTTTTTCATTAAGATTTTCAGGTTTTTAATCAAAGGGTAAATATATTGTTTGTTAAAAACTCGGTTAGCATACATTTTCATTTCCCTTTATAAATACATTCATGAATATAAGTTGTGGGAAATATATCAGGATATTTTTCTGCAAGTAGAAATATTTTTATAACTTTTTCACCTATAAAATATATTCAATACTTTTAGATATTTCTGCTCAGATATAAATTTATGGAATTTATAAAGACTTAAATATAAAATATTTTTCCAAATGGTGGTACATTATTGGAACCGCCTGGCAATCTACTGGATGGGAGTTCGATATCTATCATTAGTTTCTCCTAGTGTCTGCAAACTCGTTTTTCGTAGGAGCTAGGGATGGGGTATTTGGCAGGGGGGGGGTGCTATAGGTCTATCTGCTGAGTCATCAGCAGCCATTGCCTGGCCCTCCCTGGTCCGAGATTGGTTGGAGAGAGAGAGAAAGAGAGAGAGAGAGAGAGAGAGAGAGAGAGAGAGAGAGAGAGGATTCACAATCAATAGAAACTATCCGCTTATGAACCTGAAGCCACGCGTGTGCGCGAGCGCGCAATCCACAAGTGCTTAGGTACTGGTGAATATTTACTTTCATCTCTCAACCTTCACAGGTGAATTTAGTGAAGTTTGTGGACCGAGGAATTATTTCTTGAAAGAGCCAACTATATATATATATATATATATATCTATATATATATATATATATATATATATATATATATATATATATATATATAGATATATATATATATATATATATATATATATATATATATATATATATATATATATATATATATATATATATATATGTGTATATACATATATATATATATATATATATATATATATATATATATATATATATATATGTATATATATATATGTGCATATATATATATATATATATATATATATATATATATATATATATATATATATGTATATATATATGTATATATATATATATATATATATATATATATATATATATATATATATATATATATATATATTTATATGTATATATACATGCATATATATATTATGTATATATATTTATATGTATATATATATATATATATATATATATATATATATATATATATATATATATATATATATATATAGGCTATATATATATATATATACACACACACTATATCAACTATCATTACTAGTTAACAAAAATATCTGCATTGACGATTATAATGAACAAATGTGCACCATATCTGTTCGAACAAAGTATTTGTGCACAACTTACCTGAATGCGCTAATGAAACACCTCACTGGCGAGTACCGCTTACAGTGTGCCCTACCTTGTGTCAATTGGTTCTTTATATAATCGTTCAGTGTCATTATTATTCGCTTTCCGTTTTCTTTGATTATATTTTTATTATTTTTGTTATTTTTATTTTTTATTTTTTATCTTTATTTTTTTTATTTTTCTTATTTATTTTAATTTTAGTAATTTTATTATTTTTATTTTTTATTTATTTTTTCACATTTATTTTAAAAAAGGATTTTTTATTGGAAGTCAAATGAGGATCTATAATGTGTTAAAAAAAATTCTTTATGGGAAGTCATATGAGAGTCTATAATGTGACCTTTAGTATCGTTAATCTATTCAATAATAATAATTATTAGATGGGCTCTCAGTAGAGCGCAGACCTCCGCCGCGGCAGCTTATTTCTCGACTTTTTGCCCGACCTTAACCTTGACCTTTGACCTTAACATGTATCAATTGGCGTGGATTTTCATACACCCAAATATGAACCAAGTTTGAAGTCTCTGTGACAACGATGTCCAAACTTATGGCCGATTACGTGAATTGGACATTTAGCTTGACCGTGACCTTGACCTTTGACTTTGACCTTCCAAAATTGAATCATTTCCAGCTTTTTACATAAACATTAATCCCTGTAATTTTCATTACTCTGCGATTACATTTGTGGCCGGGAAGCGGTTCACAAACAAACACACACAAACAGGGTCGAAAACATAACCTCCTTCTAACTTCGTTGGCGGAGGTAGTAATAATGTTAGAAATAATTATAATAATCCAAAATAAATAGTAATAATTCTAGTGCAATTGTTTTTTTTTATTTTGTGAAGATAATCGAAAAAATAATTATTTTTCTTATAGTTTATATATTTCCTTATTTCCTTTCCTCACTGGGCTATTTTTCCCTGTTGGGCCCTTGAGCCTATAGCATCCTGCTTTACCAACTAGGGTTGTAGCTTAGCTAATAATAATAATAATAATAATAATAATAATAATAATAATAATAATAATTGTCTTATAGTTTACTTTTTCCTTATTTCCTTTCCTTACTGGGCTATTTTTCCCTGTTGGGGCCCTTGAGCTTATAGCATCCTGCTTTACCAACTAGGGTTGTAACTTAGGTAATAATAATAATAATAATAATAATAATAATAATAATAATAATACTTGTCTTATAGTTTACTTTTTCCTTATTTCCTTTCCTCACTAGGCTATTTTTCCCTGTTAGGGCCCTTGGGCTTATAACATCCTACTTTACCAACTAGGGATGTAGCTTAGGTAATAATAATAATAATGATAATAATAATAATAATAATAATAATTTCCCATATATAATAAATAGCAAGTATCAGGCCATATTATTATTGCTATCCAAGCTACAACCCTAGTTGGAAAAGCAGGATGCTATAAGCCCAGGGGCCCCAACAGGGAAAATATGAATATTATTTCTTCCCTGTCACGCTCAGCGGCGTTGCCAGATGTATTAGTACTCAGTCTCTCCCCGTCCCTCTGGTTAGAGGAAGTAGTCATACCCTTGTTAGATGGACTAAGGAAAGGGGGAGCTGGTGGACTGGGTTGAATCTGTGTTTGTACATATCTATCTAAATATTTAGCCGTCATTTTTGATGGGTTGCTTACACTACTACTACTACTACTGCTACTACTACTACTACTACTTTTCTTCTTCACCAAAAGGGTTAACTACTGCAATGTAATTGTTCAGTGGCTAGAAGGATAGAAGAGACTCTTTAGCTATGGTAAGCAGCTCCTCTAGGAGGACACTCCAAAATCAAACTATTGTTCTCTGGTCTTGGGTAGTGCCATAGTCCTTGTACCATGGTCTTCCACTGTCTTGGGTTAGAGTTCTCTTGCTTGAGGGTACACTCGGGCACACTATTCTATCTTATTTCCCTTCCTCTTGTTTTGTTAAAGTTTTTATAGTTTATATAGGAGATATTTATTTTAATATTATTCTTAAAATATCTATTTTTTCTTGTTTCCTTTCCTCACTGGGCTATTTTCCCTGTTGGAGCCTCTGGGCTTATAGCAATTTACTTTTTCCAACTTGGGCTGTAGCTTAGCAATTAATACTACTACTACTACTACTACTACTACTACTACTACTACTAATGATTGTTAATAACTGTGCAACTCCTTTGATAATTCCAGTCGAGGTGAAGACTTGTTTATTGAAATGGCTGTGTTCGTGGACCAGGATCTTTACAGCCACATGGAAGATAACTTTCCAACCAACACAGAAGAACAAGTGCTAAACGTTGTCTTGGCCATGATCAATGCTGTGAGTATTACAAACGTTTGAATCGATTGTATCAACAGAAGAGTTTAAGTCATTAATTCTTTTTAAATAAACTCAAGTTTTAAATCAAGTAAAGAGAGAAACGTTTGCATGTGATTAAAAAACCTTGAGTCATTAATTCTTTTGAAATATAAATAGACTTAAGTTTTAATATAAGTAATGATAAAAACGTTTGCAGTAAGTGCTAAACGTTGTAATGGCTATGATCAATGCTGTGAGTCCAGCGAACGTTTGAATAGATTGTATCAACAGAAGAGTTTAAATTATTAATTCTTTTTTAAATGTAAATAGACTTAAGTATTAATCTAAGTAAGGTGAAAAACGTTTGCTAGTGATTAACTCTATAGGCAGAGAAGTAAGTGCTAAAAATTGCTGTGAGTTCAGCAAACGTTTCAATAGATTGCTCCAATAAAGAAGTCTGAGTCATTGATTATTTTAAAATGTAAATAGATTTAAGGGTTAATCTAATTAGAGAGAAAAACGTTTGCTTGTGATTAACTGTTAGAGAAGTAAGTGCAAATACTGTATGTATACAGGCTGATATAAGTCTCTCTTTATAGTTTATATATGAAAGATCTGTTTAAATGTTGTTACTCTCCTTAAAACATTTTTGTTTTTGTTTTAATGTTTTTTATCATCCTTGAAAAAATGTATTGTTTTGATGTTGTTGTTGTTGTTGTTCTTGAAATATTTTGTTGTTGTTGTAATGTTTTTGGCTGTTTTTGAAATATTTTGTTTTAATTTCCATTGCTTCTCATATAGTTTATTTATTGCCGTTCCTCACTGGGCTATTTTTCTCTGTTGGAGCCCTTGGGCGTATAACATCCTGCTTTTCCAACTAGGGTTGTAACTTGGCTAATAATAATAATAATGATAATAATAATAATAATGATAATAATAATAATAATGATAATAATAATGACCTTTGACCTTTGACCTATCCAACCCTCAGGTCCAGCTCCTATACAACGACGACTCCCTAGGCCACAAGGTCAAGTTCGTCCTGAAGCGTCTTGAGATCCTTTACAGCGACCCGCCGGAGCTGCGGAGGCCCTACGACATAGACAACTTCCTGACGAACTTCTGCACGTGGCAGCGTCAGGAGAATCCTCCCAGCGACACCGATCCCCTTCACTGGGATCACGCGGTCATCCTCACGGGGTTAGACGTGTATACGATCACCTCCAGGGGAAAGGTCAATTCTCAGGTTGTGGGTGAGTTCTGGAATGGTTTTTGTTTAAAGGTCGCTCGTGAATGGCGGAGACAAGGGACAGTGATAATGTTCTAGCAAGACAATTGTAACGAGCCGAGAGAAGGTTGTGACTCAAAGGCAGGATGAAAGCAACTGAGTAACTTTATTACAGAACACTCGCCTTTACATACAAAAACTCAATGCAACAGGAAATTTCCTGTTCAACCGACACCGCACCGGTTAACAGTTAACGGTTTGAAAAACACACGTTATTTCAGGTTCTTGTTAGTGCGACGGGAGAGCGAATATACAAGCATAATATATACAGAAAATGAAATGTCGTTACTATGTACGATCGTGTGATACACGGTTGGTACACAATGCCCTAAAAGACTGACCATATATGATCAGGCTTTGTTTAAAGGTCGCTCGTGAATGGCGGAGGTAAGGGACAGTGAAATTGCCCTAAGAGGACAATGCTCTAAAAGACTGAACATATATGATCAGCGCCTAAGCCCCCTCTCCACTCAAGCTAGGACCAGGGAGGGCCAGACAATGGCGACTGATGACTCAACACTAAGGGACAGTGATAATGTTCTAGCAAGACAATGCCTCAGAGACTGACTATATATGATCAGCGCCAAAGACCACTCTCCATCAAACCAAGACCAGGGAGGGCCAGGCAATGGCTACTGATGACTCAGCAGATAGATCTATAAGCTCCTCCAAAGGATGGTAAGGTTGCAGACACTCTTAGAAGCTATTGAGCGTGAGCGGGTCTCAAACCATAGTCCAGCAAATCTCCAGGCAGGGACGTTTCCAATAGGCCACCGCAACCCTATCACAAGTTGGGGAAGCATATTCGAAACTTCCCAGACTAGCAACTTGCTGGACTGGGATTCGAGACCCGCTCGTGCTCGATAGTTTCTTGTAGTGTCTGCAACCTTACCATCCTTGTGAGCTAGGTATGTGGAGTGGGATTTTCAGAGCCTATACATCTACATGCTGAGTCATCAGCAGCCATTGCCTGCCCCTCCCTGGTCCTAGCTTGGGCACTGATCATGTGCATTGTCCTGTCCCTTGCCTCTGCCATTCATGAGTAACCTTTAAAACCTTTAGGATATAAGTTTAATTTACTAAGAGATTTTTTTTTTTAAGTTTTTTGTTAAGTTTTAAATATCAAAAAAGTATTTATTTATGTATTTCATATAATGGAATATATATTTGTTTGATTATAGAGTTTGAATATATATGTATATATATATATATATATATATATATATATATATATATATATATATATATATATA
>NC_090755.1:12350214-12354199 GCF_036898095.1 Palaemon carinicauda
TATATAGATGTGTATATGTACATATACATACTGAATATATATATATATATATATATATATATATATATATATATATATATATATATATATATATATATATATATATATATATATATATATATATATATATATATACATATATACATAAACTGAAGTAAACTATCAATAACTCACAAATACGAAAATAAAATCTACAAAGAAAATACTCACCAAAAATGAATAATCTCGCAATATATTATTCCTACCAATTTAAATCACCTCGTAAATATTTTTTAATCCCTTTTTTTCGGCGCCTGCGCAGTTCACGCCAATCCGAATGCCTGAGAGACTTGGCCAGACCTCAGGAAGAGAGTCTGGACCACGAAGCCAATTCACTTCCAGGACAGAGATTCTCAGCCGACCAACAGTGTTAGTATCTGAATTATTATTATTATAACTTCATCTAAGAACTTATGAAATCGAGTTGGTTTATTGATTTGTCTGTGTGTCTGTCTGTGGCCAGAGTTACTTGTCTGTGTGTGACTGGACAAGATTATTTGTCTGTGGACAAAATTACTCATTTGTGTGTGACTGTGAACAAGATTACTCATCTGTGCGTGACTGTGGACAAAATTATTTGTATGTGAACAAGATTACTTATCTGTGTGTGAATGTGGACAGGATTATTTGTTTGTGTGCCTGTCTGTGGACAGAGTTACTTGTCTGTGTGTGACTGTGGACAAGATTATTTACATGTGTGTCCTTTGGATAGGATTACTTGTCTGTGTGTGATTGTGGACAAGATTATTTGTCTGTGTTTGACTGTGGACAGGATTACTTGTCTGTGTGTCTGTCTGTGGACAATATTACTTGTCTGTGTGTGATTGTGGACAAGATTATTTGTCTGTGTGTGACTGTGGACAGGATTACTTGTCTGTGTGTCTGTCTGTGGACAATATTACTTGTCTGTGTGTGATTGTGGACAAGATTATTTGTCTGTGTGTGACTGTGGACAGGAATACTTGTCTTGTGTGTCTGTCTGTGGACAATATTACTTGTCTGTGTGTGACTGTGGACAAGATTACTTGTCTGTGTGTGACTGTGGACAAGATTACTTGTCTGTGTGTGACTGTGGACAAGATTATTTCATTCTGTATTTTTTAAACAGTTTTTTTTTTAATTAATTAAGTGTTTGTTAAATAACCTTAGAATTAATTGAGTGTAAGAATTAAATATTCAATGGTAAGAGATATTTTCTTTGGTGGTAATTTGTATAATGAAAATATCTCCATTTATTTCAATCAATAATTATTTCCTCCTTCATTTTTCATCTTAATCCTAAATGTTGTTGTTATTAAATGAACAACTTACTTCAAATACATAAAATGGTTCCATCATCATCATCATCTCCTCCTAAGTCTATTCACGCAAAGGGCCTCGGTTAGATTTCGCAAAGTCGTCCCTATCTTGAGCTTCTAAATCAATACTTCTCCATTCACCATCTACTTCACGATTCATATTCCTCAGCCATGTAGGCCTGGGTCTTCCAACTCTTCTAGTGGCTTGTGGAGCCCAGTTGAAACTTTGGTGAACATTTATTATTATAATTTAAGACATTTAAAAGTTATATCATTTGTTTTTTTAAAAAAACTGTCTCTTTAATTCATCCAGTTACCTTTTATTGGCTTAAACCAGTTTAATCTATTTCCCTTCTCATCTTCAATTTCGATTGAAATTCAAACCTATTATTATCTGCAATAAGGTCGAATTTTCTATAATTCAGTTTTGCCTTATGTTCAACTCTAATCACAGAAGCGTAGCTAAGTGGGGGACTGAGGGGGTCAAATTTTGAAAATTCTTCCCAGGCCTCCAAGAGAGTAGGCTTCCAATAGAGAGACCTCCAAGAGAGGGGGCCTCCAATAGAGAGGACCTCCAAGAGAGGGGCCTCCCAAGAGAGAAGGGACATTCCAAGAGAGAGGGGGTCCTCCAAGAGAGAAGGGACACTCCAAGAGAGAGAGGCTCTCCAAGAGAGAGGAGCCGTCCAATAGAGGGGCCCTCCAAGAGAGGGGGCCCTCCAAAAGAGAGGGGACCCTCCAAAAGAGAGGGGCCCCTCCAAGAGAGAACACCTCCAAGAGAGGGGCCCTTTAAGAGAGAGGACCCACTTCAAGAAAGAGGTCTTCCAACAGAGGGGCCCTACAAGAGAGGGAGTGCCTCAAAGAGAGGGGCCCTCCAAAACCGGTAGAGGAAAAAAAGTATGCAAGTATACATTTATGAGCGGGAGGACCTCCAAGAGAGTGGAGAGAGGGAGCCCTCCAAGAGCAGAGGGCCTCCAAGAGAGAAGCCCTCCAAGAGAGAGGACTCCCAAAGAAGGAACAGATAATTAAACCATGTAACTACACATTTAAAATTACCACCAACTCACCAGGTTAAGGGGAATAGGGGGGGACCTCTTTACTAACTCAGCGCCCCCCTTCCCCCGGGCGCCAATATTTCTAGCTACAACCCCTGAATCACACCCTAATTAAGTGAACCTCCCCTCCCCCCCTTTTGGCAGGTATGTTGAAACACGGCGTGGGGAGCCACCACGCCGACTCCCAGCGCTTAGAAGACATCTGCCAAGACCTGCACTGCCGACCGCAATCATTACACTTGGACGTCACACCCGGCGTTGGAGGGGACGTCCTGTGGCCACGGGAAGGTGAGAGAGAGAGAGAGAGAGAGAGAGAGAGAGAGAGAGAGAGAGAGAGGAGAGAGAGAGAGAGAGAGATGGGAGTATATGGAACTGAGGGGAAGTAATTCAGATAAATCTAGGATGAGAAAGAGATACACACAGGAATGAGAGAGAGAGAGAGAGAGAGAGAGAGAGAGAGAGAGAGAGAGAGAGGAGAGGAGAGAGAGAGAGTATAAGGAACTGAGGGTTAGTAATTCTGATAAAATCTAGAAGGGCCCAATCCCAGACACGCCAAAAGAACATATCTGATGTATTTGTTCTGCTGTGAACTAGAATCGACTGCATTTGTTGTTGTTGTTGTTGTTGTTGTTATACATTCATAAAGTAACTGAAAATATAATTGGTATTTTATTTATCAATTTTTGTATTTATCTATATATTAATTGATTTGTTTATCAATTCATTTACTTATCTATAACATTAATTTATTTATCAATTTATTAATTTATTAATTTATCTACATATATAATCATTCATTTATCAATTTATTTATTTATCTATATATTAATTTTTTTTTATCAATTTATTTATTTATATATATTAACTTATCTATTTATCAATTTTATTCCTTTATCTACTTATACATTCATTTATTTATCAATTTTTCAATTTATTAATCTATCTACATATATATTCATTTATTTTTCAATTTACCAATTTATCTATATTTAATTTATAAATCTATCTACATATAAATTAATTTGTTTATCAATTTATCTACTTATATATTCATTTATTTATCAATTTATTAATCTCTACATATTAATTGATTTGTTTATCAATCTATCAATATATAAATTCATTAATCTATCTACATATATATTTATTTATCAATTTATTAATTTATCTACATATGAATTAATTTGTTTATCAATTAATCTACTTATAGATTCATTTTATTTATCAATTTATTAATCTATCGACATATTAATTAATTTATTTATCAATTTATCAATTTATCTTCATATATATTCATTTATTTATCAATGTATTAATCTATCTATGTATAAATTAATTTGTTTATCAATCTATCAATTTATTAATCTATCTACATATATATTCATTTATCAATTTATTAATCTATCTACGTATAAATTAATTTGTTTATCAATTTATATCTACTTATATATTCATTTATTTATCAATTTATTAATCTATCGACATATAAATGAATTTATTTATCAATTTATTCAATTTATCTTCCTATATATTCATTTATTTATCAATTTATTAATCTATCTACGTATAAAATTAATTTGTTTATCAATCTATCTC
>NC_090755.1:12354699-12507199 GCF_036898095.1 Palaemon carinicauda
AGGACAAGTCCAACGGCCCGGTTGTAGCCACTGGGTCAGTTCGGACTCGTTGCCGTCATCCGATGACTGCTCACCGCCTAAGAGAGGCAAAGCGGTACCGCTTCAGACACTAACACCGTCTGTCGCCGCACCTGCTCCCGTAGACCCTAAGTGGTCTTTACTGCAAGACATGCAGTCTAAGCTTACGTCTCTGATGCAGGACTTTCATGCGGAGAAGGTTGCTGCCGTACCAGCAGCGAGTGCAGTACCTAGTCTACAACCCTCCAAGCGATCGGTTGTGCGTCCTGTGGACGCTGAGGTAACCTTCTCACGTACACCAGTTGAGGGAGTTCCTCCACCGATGCGTTCCAGTGTGGGCTGCCAGCCGCATGTTGACGTTAAGCGACGCACGGAGGTTGGCTTTGACGTTCTGGATGTTCAACAACCATCAGAGTTGCCTTGTTTTGACGCGGTGCGTCAACCTCCGCAACCCAGTGTGGTTTCCACTGCGCAACCCAGTCAGTCTAGACAGTCTCGGGTAGACGCTGTGCGTCCTCGTGCTACCATGGTTGTTGACAGCTCACAGACTGTGCAGCAGGTCCATGACGTTGCGTCCGGCTCAGTCACGCATGCACCAGTGCGACCGGACTCAGCGAACCAGCCGTTACCCACTCCGTTGCCGTTTCCTCATCAGTTGTCGGATGAGGAACTTTCTGATGATGATGTTGCTGCACATCAAGATGAACAACAATCAGAATTGGACGAGCCTAAGTCTACTCAACCCTCTTTGGACTTTAGAAAAGTTTGGCTATTTTCAAAGAGCTGTTTCCTGACCAGTTTGTTTCTGTGGCTCCTCGTTCTCCGCCTTCAGAGTTTGTTTTAGGCATGCCTTCTACCGCACCTGCCTTTACTAGACTCGTCCTCGCACGCTCGTCCAAGAGAGCTTTGCGGGTGATAGGAGACTGGTTAGAGTCCAAGAAGAGTTAAGGGAAGACAGCATTTGCTTTTCCCCCTGCTAGACTCTCTTCTAGATCGAGCGTCTGGTATGCCACGGGAGAAGTTCTCGGCTTGGGAGTTCCTGCCTCTGCCCAGGGCGACTTCTCAAGTCTGGTAGACTCTCCCCGCCGCCTTGCCATGAGACGCTCAAAGATTTGTTGGTCATCATCGGACCTGGACCACCTTTTGAAAGGAATCTTTAGGGCTTTTGAAGTCTTTAACTTCTTAGACTGGTGCCTAGGAGCCCTAAGCAGGAAGATCTCTTCGACAGATAAAGAGACTTCTTTGCTCATTATGTCCTGCATGGACAAGGCCGTCCGTGATGGGTCTAATGAGCTTGCTGCATCATTTGTGTCCGGAGTCCTGAAAAAGCGAGAATCTCTCTGCTCATTCCTTTCTGCTGGAGTTACACCGTGCCAGAGATCTGAGCTTCTCTTTGCTCCTCTTTCCAAGTGCCTATTTCCAGAAGTCCTGTTAAAGGAAATAGCCGCTTCGTTAGTGCAGAAGGACACTCACGATCTTGTTGCGTCCTCAGCTCGCAAAGCTCCCCCTTTGCCTACCTTGTCAGCTAGACCAAGGATGGACACTCCAGCGTCTCGCTTTATTCCGCCCTTTCGTGGCAGAGCCTCCAGCAGAGGAGGTGCTCGTGCCGAAGGGAAGCGAGGGAAGAAGAAAGGATCCAAGTCCTTTAAGGGCAGAGTCTGACTGCCCGCAACTTCAGACAGCAGTGGGAGCCAGACTCAAGAACTTCTGGCAGGCCTGGGAGAAGAGAGGCGCAGATGCACAATCTGTGAAGTTGCTCAGAGAGGGGTACAAGATCCCTTTTGTACGAAAACCCCCTCTAGCAACGTCTCCCATCGATCTCTCTCCCAGGTACAGAGAGGAAGAAAAGAGACGAGCCTTGAAACGGGAAGTGTCTCTTTTGCTAGAGAAGGGAGCGGTGGTCAAAGTCTCGGACCTTCAATCTCCGGGATTCTACAACCGCCTCTTCTTGTTTGAAAGAAGACAGGAGGGTGGAGGCCGGTGCTAGACGTCAGTGCTCTGAATGTCTTTGTCACAAAGACGAAGTTCTCCATGGAGACCACAAAGTCAGTCTTAGCAGCGGTCAGAAGGGAAGACTGGATGGTCTCTCTAGACCTAAGGGACGCCTACTTCCACGTCCCCATCCACCCAGACTCCCAACCTTTTCTGAGATTCGTTTTCGAAAAGGTGGTCTACCAGTTTTGGGCCCTGTGCTTTGGCCTAAGCACAGCTCCTCTCGTGTTTACGAGGCTGATGAGGAATGTAGCCAAATTCCTTCATTTATCGGACATCCGAGCCTCCCTTTATTTGGACGACTGGCTGTCTGAAGGATCTAAAGTGGACTCTAGATCTGACCAAGGAATTGGGACTCCTAGTCAATTTGGAAAAGTCGCAACTGGTCCCATCCCAAACTATTGTGTATTTAGGGATGGAGATTCACAGTCTAGCTTTTCGGGCTTTTCCGTCGGCCCCCAGAATAAGTCAAGCCCTGTTATTCATCCAGAACATGCTGAAGAAGGAACGCTGCTCAGTCAGGAAGTGGATGAGTCTGGTAGGGACGCTATCATCCTTGGAACAATTTGTGTCATTAGGAAGACTACACCTCCGTCCGCTTCAATACCATCTAGCTTTTCACTGGAAAAAGGACAAGACGCTAGAAGCGGTCTCGATCCCGATTTCCGAAAAAAAATGAAGTCTTGTCTGACTTGGTGGAAGGACAATATCAACTTAAGAGAGGGTCTTCCCCTGGCTGTTCAGACTCCCAACCACGTTCTCTTCTCGGACGCATCGGACGTGGGCTGGGGCGCGACATTAGACGGTCGGGAATGCTCAGGACTGTGGAACTCGAGTCAGAGGAACATGCATATCAACTGCAAGGAGCTGTTGGCAGTACATCTGGCCTTGAAAAGCTTCAGGTCTCTCCTTCGAGGCAAAGTGGTGGAAGTGAACTCAGACAACACCACTGCCTTGGCGTACATCTCCAAGCAAGGAGGGACCCACTCACTGACGTTGTACGAGATCGCAAGGGACCTGCTCATCTGGTCAAAAGGTCTAGACATCTCACTAGTAACGAGGTTCATCCAAGGCAACTTGAATGTCATGGCAGATTGTCTCAGTCGGAAAGGGCAAGTAATTCCAACAGAATGGACCCTCCACAAGGATGTATGCAAGAGACTTTGGGCCACTTGGGGCCAACCAACCATAGATCTCTTTGCAACCTCGCTGACCAAGAGGCTTCCAATCTATTGCTCACCAGTCCCGGACCCAGCAGCAATACATATAGATGCCTTTCTCCTAGATTGGTCACATCTAGATCTCTACGCATTCCCCCCGTTCAAGATTGTCAACAAGGTACTGCAGAAGTTCGCCTCTCACGAAGGGACAAGGTTGACGCTAGTTGCTCCCCTCTGGCCCGCGAGAGAATGGTTCACCGAGGTACTTCGATGGCTAGTAGACGTTCCCAGAAGTCTTCCTCTAAGGGTGGACCTTCTACGTCAGCCGCACGTAAAGAAGGTACACCAAAGCCTCCTCGCTCTTCGTCTGACTGCCTTCAGACTATCGAAAGACTCTCGAGAGCTAGAGGCTTTTCGAAGGAGGCAGCCAGTGCGATTGCTAGAGCAAGGAGAGCATCCACCCTTAGAGTCTACCAATCGAAGTGGGAAGTCTTCCGAGACTGGTGCAAGTCAGTCTCTGTATCCTCGACCAGTACCTCTGTAGCTCAAATAGCTGACTTTCTCTTATACCTGAGAAAAGGACGATCCCTTTCAGCTCCCACTATCAAGGGCTACAGAAGCATGTTGGCATCGGTCTTCCGGCATAGAGGCCTAGATCTTTCCAACAATAAAGATCTTCAAGACCTCCTTAAGTCTTTTGAGACCACTAAGGAGCGTCGTTTGGTTACACCTGGTTGGAATTTAGACGTGGTACTAAGATTCCTCATGTCAGACAGGTTTGAACCGCTACAATCAGCCTCCCTGAAAGATCTCACTTTAAAGACACTTTTCCTGGTATGCTTAGCCTCAGCTAAAAGAGTCAGTGAGATTCATGCCTTCAGCAAGAACATCGGATTTTCGTCAGAAAAAGCCACATGTTCGCTACAACTTGGTTTTCTAGCCAAAAATGAGCTGCCTTCTCGACCTTGGCCTAAATCGTTCGATATTCCCAGCTTATCGGAGATTGTAGGCAATGAACTAGAAAGAGTCTTATGCCCTGTGAGAGCTCTTAAGTTCTATTTAAAGCGCACTAAACCTTTACGAGGCCAATCTGAAGCTTTATGGTGTTCAGTTAAGAAACCATCTTTGCCTATGTCAAAGAATGCTTTATCCTACTTTTCTGGGTCGATCTGTGGCGCCGGGTGAAAAGAGTCCTTCTTATATACCTTTTCTGATAAAACCTTCCAATTATACCAGAGAAAGATAAAAGCATGGAATGCTGAGGTTACAACCCTCGCGCGAGCACCTTTAGGGTGTCGTGTATAAAGCAAAGGCGCGTGAAATCCACTATTCACAGGTTGTCTTCCATTTAGTTAATTCCTTCGTCAAAGGGATGGGCCGATACAAAGGCCCTTGCCAACCACCAGCGCCACACCACCCACGCCACGACGCGAGCGCCATCTGAACAACATCCTTCTGTATTGGCCATGATGGCTTGGAAAGGAAAGGGTGGGATTGTGTAAAATAAAGGGGAAGGGTTTCACCGGGCGCCACAGGTCTCTCCCCAGAAATAGATTTTTCCTTCGTCAAAATCCCTTTTCTGGGTCGATCTGTGGCGCCGGGTGAAAATGTACCAGAGAATGCCTTCCAAGCCCAACAATAACTAATTTAAAGAGGGGAGAGAAACAACACCATGTAAAGAAAATCATAAATAATTAAGGTAAACAAACATGATAACAGGGAAGCCTCCGAGTATCAGAGGAAACATGCTACAAAACTGACATGGCTAAGAATATCCCAACCCTGTAACAACGGTAATCAATAATAGTTACAAACATAACTTAATATGTAATAAACTTAGGGCTAACGAACCACCAAGGAAGCGGCGTCGTGGTGCGAGTGGCGGGTAGGAGGGAGAAGAAAAGAGATGGATGAAAGGAAGAACAAAAGATCACTGGGGAGAGATACGGCTCCCAGCTGCAACTGTTGGGTATTTAAGAGCCTGTAAGTTCATTAGATAGTGGCGTTTGAAGACCATAGGAGATTCCCAACCCGTGAACTTTATAAGGTCATCAAAGTCCATCTTCTGGGGGAAATGATCCCGGATTGGCTTGTCAAACGAAGTATAGGATCTATAGCCTAATACCACGTATGGGAATGGTACCTCCTTGTTCCCTGATAAACAAGGGGCCAGACGATCGGGTAGCAGTCGTGGCTAAAAAGGCCCTGAGAGTGGTGACCGGACATAGAAAAGTATCTTGGAGAAGAGGAATAACTTTCCAAGGGGACCACCTATTTTGGGGGTTAACGGCCGAATCATATTGGCGAATTGTCGAGTCCCTTTTGACTGATTCGAGTAAGAAATCGTTTTCCGGTTCAATGTTCGAGTCTCTACGAGCTGCCAACTTCCTGTAGTCCACAAAGTTAGGGTTTTGGACATCCTTGAGTAACCTGACACAGTGAGTTTGGAATACTCGGGTCAGTTTGAGGAACGGAATCCGGATGGGACGGAGTTTCCACTCGAGGAGGAGAGGAAACCAACTGTTCTTGGGCAGTGAGGTGGTACTAAAACCACTGCGCCCCGGAAGGAGCGCAGTCGGTGTTAAAGTTTTTAGAAGATTCACTGGGAGAGATAGGGAAATCTTCCTCTAATGATTCCAATCCCGGGGTAATGCGTCCATGGCATGAGCCCGAGGGTCCAGGATTGGGGTCACATAACAAGGAAGTTTGTGATTGATCTGAGATGTGAATAGATCTACCTGGATGCCTGGAACGAACCTGAGTATCCACCGGAGTGAAATTCTGACTCCAGGGAACTCGTCCTGGATAGTGAGCCCGTTCTCACATCCTGGCCTCCCGCTAGGTGAGGTTCTGACAGGAACCAGTTCTTTTCTGTTGCCCAGGCGAAGAAAGTGACCAGGATCTGATTCAGGTTGGGTGACTTGGATCCTCCCCTGTTTCCGTAGTGTACCTCGTCTGTGTTGTCTGACACTACTCTGATGTGGGTCGACCTCGGAGGAGTCTCTCTCTTCAGGGTCAAGAACACTGCCATGGCTTCGAGAACATTGATATGGGACTGTTTCATGGCTAGTGACCAAGAACCTGAAACATCTGATGTTCGGAGAAATCCCCCCATCCACTTAGAGACACGGCTGAATGGAATGTCACTTGTGGAGGTGGGAATTGTAGAGGAACCGCTTTGGAGAGGTTCTTCGGTTCGGACCATGGGCGTAGTCTCATTTTCCCGACAGAGGGGATCTTCGAGACCTTGTCTTCTTATAGGTACTGTAGCTCTCTTTCTCCAAAACCGATTGATGTCTTGAGTTTGGCTTTTATTAGGAGATCTGTTACTGAAGTGAATTGGGAAAGGCCGAGGATACTTTCTAGGCTCTTTGGACACCTGTTTGTGCTTGAGAAATTCTTGATCTTGGAACCTATTCCTCTTAATTTTGGAAGGGAGAGACAACGTGTGCTTCGAAAGGTCCCACTGAATGGCTAACCATTCTAAGTGGCCTGATGGTCGCAGGCGAGACTTATGGAGATTGACCAGAAATCACAGGTTGTCGAGCGATCGAAGAAATTCCTTCGTAGCTCTGTTACCTTCTATGGCCGGCCGGGCCCAAATGAGCCAACCGGCCAGATAAGCAATGATCTGTATCTCTTGGTTCCTGAGTTGTTCTAACACTGCCTCTCCCAGTTTCGTGAATATCCTGGGATCAATGTTGAGGCCGAAGGGCATGTCTTGAACACAAAGGCTTTCCTGCTTAGGTGGAAACCCAGATAAGAAGAGAAGTTTCGAGC
This sequence comes from Palaemon carinicauda, assembly GCF_036898095.1. NCBI lineage: Eukaryota > Metazoa > Arthropoda > Malacostraca > Decapoda > Palaemonidae > Palaemon > Palaemon carinicauda. Next base: position 12,361,650 of record NC_090755.1, read on the forward strand.
TATAGGCGCAAGCTAATAGCGGTCGGTAAGATCGACAGAGGTGGTGACGGTCCCACGGGGAAGTAAGGTCCATACCTAAGAGATAGTCGTTTGATTGCTTTTTCTTGAGTAACCCTGTGGTGTACTCTTTCAGGACGGGAGTGTATTTCTGGGAGAACGTCACTGGCGGAGGAGGAGGACCTTGAGGCCATTTTCATCTCAAACCGTTAGAGACTATGCTATGATCCCACAGACCGAGTCCAATGGTCACGAAAGTGGTAAAGTCTTCCCTCTACCAGGACCACCGCGTTGTGAGGGAGTGAATCTAGGTCCTTCCCTTCTCCGAGCCCCCTTTTTCCTAGGTCCGCCTTGATGTCGGGACTGTCTTCTACTCCTGTAGCTTCCTCTCTGGTGTCCATGAAAGGAGCCTGAGGGTTCGGATCTAGGGCTGCATGCAGGCAAAACATCCCAACGGAGTTGGACTGTGTACCTGGGGAATCAGTGAGGTAGACCACCTGATGATGGGGGGTCAGATACAAAATCGTCGAACCAGAGGAAGGCTGTGATGACGAGTGGGAAACTGACTATCAATTCCTGTCTGATAGAGGTCTCAGACAGAACGTACTTCCCACAACTGACCCGATCAGACCAACAAACGTGTAGGTCGAACTGGAAGGGCAGAGCCTGGAATTATCGTACCCCCCAGCTGACAACCTCCTGGTCCAGACAGATCGGGCCTGCCCTTTAGGAAATAATACCGTTACCTTCGGTACCTTGTCTAAGCTAACCAAGGCAATCTCTTTCAATCGAACGAATCCGTTGAATGGGAATTCTAGTACCTGGGAGTAAAATCTAGGTCCCCCAGAGGGAGGACGTCTATGCCCTCCAGATTTATGGTACCACCTATATCCGAGTTCCTGAACGGCACTGACTCACCACCCTACCTTAGAGCTCGTCATAGCCCCTTGGATTTCCTTAGAATGTGTTGCTTTTAGCCGTCACAGTCTATGCAGGGTAACATGAACATTAGGATCCTTTAATGGTCCTAGGTCGGTGACGTAGGTAATTGCAAAGCTGAAGGCTCAAAACTCATCCCCACATACCTGCCCGTCCATGGGGTCGTTGTCCAACCTTAGAGAGGACACTCCGAGGAGATAGGGACCTCTAGATGGAGCATTCCTTCCCAACTTCGATACCCAAGGGTGGAGAGCCTCTCTTTGCAGGCCAGAGAGAATCATCATCATCCTGATGGGAACCATGCAGGCGAACCTTCTGTAACACAAAGGGGACATAAGTCTGGATGTTCCTTGAACTTTGGTTAGCGATCCTATTCACAGGCTGGGATCAGCTGTATACTCTTAAAAAGCCATTTTAAAGACAAGTTATTTAATGTATTATCTTCTGGGGTATAGTGCGACACTTGTATTCATGAAATGTGACACTGTTGGCGCATTCGCCACTGGGTGGAAATTTATTTCTATATGAACACTATGTTGTATGGATATTTATCCATATCTAGACATAGTTAGAATTGACTATGCATAAATATAGGCATAATTAATGTCTGTTAATACGAGAAGCTCATTCACATCTGAGTGAGGAAGACCAAGCTTTGCTTAAGGTGAGGACACACGAAGTTAGAGCTGTTGCAACTTCCGTGGCCTTTAAGCAAAATAGATCTCTGCGAAGTATAATGGACGCAACCTATTGGAGAAGCAAGTCAGTGTTCGCGTCTTTTTATCTAAAGGATGTCCAGTCTCTTTACGAGGACTGCTACACACTGGGACCATTCGTAGCAGCGAGTGCAGTAGTGGGTGAGGGCTCAACCACTACAATTCCCTAATTCCATACCCTTTTAATCTTTCTCTTGAAATGTTTTTAATGTTGTTTTTATGGGTTGTCCGGAAGGCTAAGAAGCCTTTCGCATCCTGGTTGATTTGGCGGGTGGTCAAAGTCATTTCTTGAGAGCGCCTAGATTAGGGGTTTGATGAGGTCCTGTTGTATGGGTTGCAACCCTTGATACTTCAGCTCCTAAGGGTCGATCAGCATCCTAAGAGGATCGCGAGGCTCCGTAAGGAAGACGTACTTAAAAGGCAGAGTAATTGTTCAAGTCGACTTCCTTACCAGGTACCTATTTATTTTGTTTTTGTTATTTTGATAACTTCTAAAATGAAATAAAAAACTCTTAGCTCATAAAATGTAAACATATATTACTGGTCTCTACCCACCATCCTGGGTGTGAATCAGCTATATATTCACCGGCTAAGTTAAATATTTAAAAATGATATTTTGATTATAAAATAAATTTTTGAATATACTTACCCGGTGAATATATAAATTAAATGACCCTCCCTTCCTCCCCAATAGAGACGCAGTGGGACGAGGAGAAAATTGAGTCTTTGTTTACATAAGAGCTGGGTATCTGGTCGACAGATGGCGCTGTTGGGCACACCCGCAACCTGTGTAGCGATCGCTGGCGAGTTTTTCCGTAGAGTTTGTCTGTCGAGCAACAGAGTTGCAGCTATATATTCACCGGGTAAGTATATTCAAAAATTTATTTTATAATCAAAATATCATTTTAAAGGAACTTTTTAATTGAAAAACCTTTCAGTTTTTTCCTTTGGTCAAATAACATGTTTTTTTGACGAAATGATATTGGGCTCTTCTCTTAGGTGCGAAATCAAGAGATAAAGAGAGAGAGAGTTAGAGACGGAGGGAGAGAGAGGAGAGAAAACGTTCCGTTCAAGCGGGTAACGTTGTTCTCGAGTTGCTCTCGTCCCTAGTCTCGGTACGGGGAGAAAGGATAAAACGTTTTTAGTTTTTATTCTCGTCCCCAGGCTATGTGCGGTTAGAGATTGAAAACATAGTTTTGAAGGAACTAGTGTTTAGTCTCTTCCCCAGCCACTGAAATTTTTATCTTAAAATATGTTTTCTGTTTTTTTGCTGGTATTAATGAGCTTGCATTATACGACTGATTTCGCAATTACTACCTTTTGATAAGGGTAGAATTGCGTGCTTCAGGTAGAAATCAGTAAAAGTTTCGATTTCAGTGAAATAAGTGCAAAACAGAAAATCGAAGTGATAAAGTGATATTGCGCAAAGTGTTACAGTGTTGCGTCCGAGGGTTCGTCTGTTCGTGCCTGTCGTTCACCTAGTCCGGGACCTCTTGCAAGCTCCCTAGCAGGGGAGAAGTAATGTCGAACGACTTATGGGTTCGAGAGGCCTTGATCAACGAACAGACGTTTCCCTCTATGGTATCGGGTGTATCTTACCAAGATCTCCCCTACCATAAGGCGAGAGAGACGTTTTTTTTCCTCGTCATCCGAAGGCTTTTCGCATAAGAAACCTGTAACAAGGTTTCGAAGCCCTTAAGCAAAAGTCAGTCCTTTCAGGACAGGTCCAGCGTCCTGGTTACAGCCATTAGGACAGCTCTGACCCTATGCAGTCATCGGAAAACTGCTCTCCGCCTAACAAAAGCGTAACACAGACTCCGAGAGTCTTTTTTGTTGGCAAAGTGTTGCGGTCACAGACGTTAACCTCGTCTCTTACCACAACCATTTCCGTTGATCCTTAATGGGTTGTACGGCAAGACATGCAGAATATGCTTGCCTCCCTTATGGAAGACTATTCTGCTGATTAGTCCGTTGAGTCTAGCCGTTTATCTCATCGATATCCTGGCTTTCAGCCAACCTAACGTTCCTTTGTGCTTCCTGTTGACGTTGGCGTAGCTAAGTCACGTCAGTCAGGTTGTTTAGAACCACACTCGATGCGGTCTCGTGTGGATTTTCAGCCGCATTTGGACGTTAGGCCACTTGCTGATGCTCCTGTTGACGTTCAGGATGTTCGCTAACAATCGGGGTTGACTTGTTTTGACGCTGTGCGTCAACCTCCGCATTCTAGAGTTGTTTTGACTGCTCAGTCTAGGCAGTCAAAGCAGTCTCGAGTGGACGCTGTGCGTCCTCACGCACCTGTTGTGGTTGACAGTTCAGTTGTTGACAGTTCACAGACTGTCAAGCAGTTACATGACGTTGCGTCCTGGTCCGCTACTAATGCACCAGTGCGTGTGGACTCTGCTTGTAAAACCACGGTAGGTCTCTCCCTTGCTTGAGACTCAGCTTTTATCGGACAAGGTCCCTGTAGATGAGGAAGTTGCTGTTCCCCCTCCTACTGATATTCTCTTGAGGACTCTGTCAGACGGAGAGGAGACTAAAGCTGCTTATCCCTCTATGGACTTTAATTAAATCATGCTGATTTTTTTTAAGGATCTTTGTCCGGATCTTTTTGTAACTGCTGCTCCTCGTTCGCCTAAACGTCAGAGCTTACACTAGGCCTAGCTACTTCGAAGCCGTTGTTTATAAGCTAGTGCTCTCTCGCTCTCCTAGAGAGCTTTACGTTTGCTAGGCGACTGGTTTATCACCAGGAGGAGTTTGGGGGATACAGCCTTTGCTTTCCCTTCTTTTAAACTGGCTTATAGAGCGAGAGTCTGATATGACACGAGAGAAGTTCTCGGCTTGGGAGTTCATGCCTCTGCCCAGATAGACTTCTCAAATCTCGTAGACTCTCCCTGGCGCCTGGCCAGGAGACGCTCCAAGTTTTTTACAGGTCAACTTCACAACTGTTTTTTCGAGCCTTTGATGTTTTGCTGTACAATTATGTCATGCATAAACAAGGCTTTCAGGGATGGAAAGCGGTACCGCCTCAGTTGCTAACCCCGTCTGTTGCCGCACCTGCTCCCGTAGACCCTAAATGGGCTTTGCTGCAAGACATGCAGTCCAAGCTTGCGTCCTTGATAGAGGACTTTAATGCGGAGAAGGTTGCTACTGAACCTTCTGGCCAACAACCTTCCAACCGGTCGGTTGTGCGTCCTGTTGACGCTGAGGTAACCTTCTCGCGTCTACCAGTTGAGATGGTTCCTCCACCGAGGCGACCCAGTGTGGGTTGCCAGCCGCATGTTGACGTTAAGCGAAGCTCGGAGGTGGTTGTTGACGTTCAGGACGTTCAACAACCAGCAGAGATGACTTGTTTTGACGCAGTGCGTCAACCTCAGCAACCCGGTATGGTGTTGACTGCACAACCCAGACGGTCTAGACAGTCTCGGGTGGACGCTGTGCTTCCTCGCGCACCCATGGTTGTTGACAGTTCACAGACTGTGCAGCAGTTCCATGATGTTGCGTCCGGCTCCGTCACGCATGCACCAGTGCGACCGGACTCAGCGAGCCAGACGTTGCCCACTCCGTTGCCGTTTCCTCATCAGTTTTCGGATGAGGAACTATCTGATGAGGACGTTTCTGAACAACAAGACGATCAGCCCCCAGAATAGATCAAGCCCTGCTATCCATCCAGAAGATGCTGAAGAAGGAACGCTGCTCAGTCAGGCTGTGGATGAGTCTGGTAGGGACGCTGTCATCCCTGGAACAATTTGTGTCACTAGGAAGACTACACCTCCGTCCTCTTCAATACCATCTAGCTTTTCACTGGGAAAAGGACAAGACGCTAGAAGCGGTCTCGATCCCGATTTCCGAAAAGTTAAAGTCTTGTCTGACTTGGTGGAAGGACAATATCAACCTAAGAGAGGGTCTTCCCCTGGCTGTTCAGACTCCCAACCACGTTCTCTTCTCGGACGCATCGGACGTGGGCTGGGGCGCGACACTAGACGGTTGGGAATGCTCAGGACTGTGGAACTCGAGTCAGAGGAGCATGCATATCAACTGCAAGGAGCTGTTGGCAGTACATCTGGCCTTGAAAAGCTTCAAGTCTCTCCTTCGAGGCAAAGTAGTGGAAGTAAACTCAGACAACACCACGGCCTTGGCGTACATCTCCAAACAAGGAGGTACCCACTCACTGACGTTGTACGAGATCGCAAGGGACCTACTCATCTGGTCAAAAGGTCAAGACATCTCCCTAGTAACGAGGTTCATCCAAGGCAACTTGAATGTCATATCAGTTTGTCTCAGTCGGAAAGGGCAAGTAATTCCAACAGAATGGACCCTCCACAAGGATGTGTGCAAGAGACTTTGGGCCACTTGGGGCCAACCAACCATAGATCTCTTTGCAACCTCGCTGACCAAGAGGCTTCCAATCTATTGCTCCCCAGTCCCGGACCCAGCAGCAATACATATAGATGCCTTCCTCCTAGATTGGTCACATCTGGATCTCTACGCATTCCCACCGTTCAAGATTGTCAACAAGGTACTGCAGAAGTTCGCCTCTCACGAAGGGACAAGGTTGACGTTAGTTGCTCCCCTCTGGCCCGCGAGAGAATGGTTCACCAAGGTACTTCGATGGCTAGTAGACGTTCCCAGAAGTCTTCCTCTAAGGGTAGACCTTCTACGTCAGCCACACGTAAAGAAGGTACACCAAAGCCTCCACGCTCTTCGTCTGACTGCCTTCAGACTATCGAAAGACTCTCGAGAGCTAGAGGCTTTTCGAAGGAGGCAGCCAGTGCGATTGCTAGAGCAAGGAGAGCGTCTACCATTAGAGTCTACCAATCGAAGTGGGAAGTCTTCCGAGACTGGTGCAAGTCAGTTTCTGTATCCTCGACCAGTACCTCTGTAGCTCAAATAGCTGATTTTCTCTTATACCTGAGAAAAGGATGATCCCTTTCAGCTCCCACTATCAAGGGCTACAGAAGCATGTTGGCATCGGTCTTCCGGCATAGAGGCTTAGATCTTTCCAACAATAAAGATCTTCAAGACCTCCTTAAGTCTTTTGAGACCACCAAGGAGCGTCGTTTGGCTACCCCTGGATGGAATTTAGACGTGGTGCTAAGATTCCTCTTGTCAGACAGGTTCGAGCCGTTACAATCAGCCTCCCTGAAAGATCTCACTCTAAAGACTCTTTTCCTGGTATGCTTAGCCTCAGCTAAAAGAGTCAGTGAGATTCATGCCTTCAGCAAGAACATTGGATTTTCGTCAGACAAAGCCACCTGTTCGCTGCAACTTGGTTTTCTAGCCAAAAATGAGCTGCCTTCTCGGCCTTGGCCTAAATCTTTCGATATTCCCAGCTTATCGGAGATCGTAGGCAATGAACTAGAAAGAGTCTTATGCCCTGTTAGAGCTCTTAAGTTCTATTTAAAGCGTACCAAACCTTTACGAGGCCAATCTGAAGCTTTATGGTGTTCAGTTAAGAAACCATCTTTGCCTATGTCAAAGAATGCTTTATCCTACTTTATCAGACTGTTAATACGAGAAGCTCATTCACATCTGAGTGAGGAAGACCAAGCTTTGCTTAAGGTGAAGACGCACGAAGTTAGAGCTGTTGCAACTTCCGTGGCCTTTAAGCAAAATAGATCTCTGCGAAGTATAATGGACGCAACCTATTGGAGAAGCAAGTCAGTGTTCGCGTCTTTTTATCTAAAGGATGTCCAGTCTCTTTACGAGGACTGCTACACACTGGGACCATTCGTAGCAGCGAGTGCAGTAGTGGGTGAGGGCTCAACCACTACAATTCCCTAATTCCATACCCTTTTAATCTTTCTCTTGAAATGTTTTTAATGTTGTTTTTATGGGTTGTCCGGAAGGCTAAGAAGCCTTTCGCATCCTGGTTGATTTGGCGGGTGGTCAAAGTCATTTCTTGAGAGCGCCTAGATTAGGGGTTTGATGAGGTCCTGTTGTATGGGTTGCAACCCTTGATACTTCAGCTCCTAGGGGTCGATCAGCATCCTAAGAGGATCGCGAGGCTCCGTAAGGAAGACGTACTTAAAAGGCAGAGTAATTGTTCAAGTCGACTTCCTTACCAGGTACCTATTTATTTTGTTTTTGTTATTTTGATAACTTCTAAAATGAAATAAAAAACTCTTAGCTCATAAAATGTAAACATATATTACTGGTCTCTACCCACCATCCTGGGTGTGAATCAGCTATATATTCACTGGCTAAGTTAAATATTTAAAAATGATATTTTAATTATAAAATAAATTTTTCAATATTTAACTTAGCCGGTGATTATATAGCTGCAACTCTGTTGCTCGACAGAAAACTCTAAGGTAAAACTCGCCAGCGATCGCTACACAGGTTGCGGGTGTGCCCAACAGCGCCATCTGTCGACCAGATACCCAGTTCTCAGTGTAAACAAAGACTCAATTTTCTCTCTGTCGTGTTATCGACAAGACGTACTTACTCGCTGTTGCTAAACTGGAGTTTTTTTCACAACTAATTGGTGAAGTACTTTATTCTAGTTTTGAGCTTTCGCTGTGCAGGTTTTCTCTTCACAAATCCTTGAACTCTTTTTGATAACGGATTCTTTGTTGATGACTTTTTGATAGTTTTTTGAATTTCCCTTTGACCAATTCAAAATGGCTGACCCTTCACAAGTCCCAAAATTTAGGAAGTGCAATGCTAGGGACTGTTCAAGGCGTCTTCCGAAGGCTTCTATCGACCCTCACACTGTTTGTTCCAATTGTCGGGATAAAACCTGTCAATTAGAAGATCGGTGTGAGGAGTGCGTTGGGCTTTCGGAATTCGATTTTATCGAATTCCAAAAGTATACACGTAGGCTAGAGAGAGATAGAGTTAGGAGAAGTTCCTCTCGTTCTATTGATATTTCCTCTCCTCATGCCCCACAACCTATTCCTTCCCCTGTAGTGGTTGCTCCTAATCCCCCTCCTGGCACTCAGGAACCTTCGATGGCTGATATGATGCGTGCCATCCAAGCTCTGGGTGAGAGAGTTGAGTCCCTTGCTAGTGACCGTAATCAGCTCATGGCGGATGTGAAGGAGCTGAAGTGCAAAAGTGCAGTGGGAAGTGATAAAGTGCCGAATGATAGTGTTGTGGATAGTGTTGCGCTTGAGGGTTCGTCTGTTCGTGCCTGTCGTCCTCCTAGTCCGGGACCTCTTGCAAGCTCCCAAGTCCAGGGGAGAAGCAATGTCGTACGACAAATGGGTTCGAGAGGCTTTAATCAGCGAACAGACGTTCCCTCCGTGGTATCGGGCGTATCTACCCAAGATCGCCCCTGCCTAACTAAAACGAGAGAGCCCATTTATACCTCGTCTTTGGAAGGTGTTTCTCGCAAGAAACCCTGGACCAAGGTCTCACGACCGTTAAAGCGCAAGTCGGTCCCTTCCGCACAAGACCAACGGCCCAGTTGTAGCCACTGGGTCTGTTCGGACTCGCTGCCGTCATCCGATGACTGCTCACCGCCTAAGAGAGGCAAAGCGGTACCGCTTCAGACAGTTACACCGTCTGTCGCCGCACCTGCTCCCGTAGACCCTAAGTGGTCTCTACTGCAAGACATGCAGTCTAAACTAACGTCTCTTATGCAGGACTTTCGTGCGGAGAAGGTTGCTGCCGCACCAGCTAGTGCAGCTCCTTGCCTGCAACCGCCCACACGATCGGTTGTGCGTCCTGTGGACGCTGAGGTAACCTTCTCACGCACACCAGTTGAGAGAGTTCCGCCACCCATGCGTTCCAGTGTGATCTGCCAGCCGCATGTTGACGTTCAGCGACGCACGGAGGTCTCCGTTGACGTTCGTGAGGTTCAACAACCGTCAGAGTTGTTTTGTTTTGACGCGGTGCGTCAACCTCCGCAACCCAGTGTGGTTGCCACTGCTCACCCACATCAGTCCAGACAGTCTGGAGTAGACGCTGTGCGTCCCCGCGCTGCTATGGTTGTTGCCAGCTCACAGACTGGGCAGCAGTTCCATGACGTTGCGTCCGGCTCAGTCACGCATGCACCCGTGCGACCGGACTCAGCTAACCAGCCGTTACCCACTCCGTTGCCGTTCCCTCATCAGTTATCGGATGAGGGACTTTCTGATGATGATGTTGCTGCACACGTAGATGAACCGCATTCAGAACTGGACGAGCCTAAGTCTACGCAACCCTCTTTGGACTTTAGGAAAGTTTTGGCCCTTTTCAAAGAGATGTTTCCGGACCAGTTTGTTTCTGTGGCTCCACGTTCTCCTCCGTCAGAGTTTGTGTTAGGCATGCCGTCAACCACTCCTGCCTTTACTAGACTCGTCCTCGCACGCTCGTCCAAGAGAGCTTTGCGGGTGATAGGAGAATGGCTGCAGTCCAAGAAGAGTTTAGGGAAGACAGCTTTTACGTTTCCCCCTGCTAGACTCTCTTCTAGATCGAGCGTCTGGTATGCCACGGGAGAAGTTCTCGGCTTGGGAGTTCCTGCCTCTGCCCAGGGCGACTTCTCAAGTCTTGTAGACTCTCCCCGCCGCCTTGCCATGAGACGCTCAAAGATATGTTGGTCATCTTCGGACCTGGACCACCTTTTGAAAGGTATCTTTAGAGCCTTCGAAGTTTTTAACTTCTTAGACTGGTGTCTAGGAGCTCTAAGCAGAAAGATCTCTCCGACAGAGAAGGAGACTTCCTTGCTCATTATGTCCTGCATGGACAAGGCCGTACGTGATGGGTCTAATGAGCTTGCTGCATCATTTGTGTCCGGAGTCCTTAAGAAGCGTGAAAACCTATGCTCATTCCTTTCAGCTGGAGTTACACCATGCCAGAGATCCGAACTTCTGTTTGCTCCTCTTTCCAAGTGCCTTTTTCCAGAAGACCTGATTAAGGAAATTGCCGCTTCTTTGATACAGAAGGACACTCACGATCTTGTTGCGTCCTCCGCTCGCAAAGCCACCCCTTTGCCTACCTTGTCAGCTAGACCAAGGATGGACACTCCAGCGTCCCGTTTTATTCCGCCCTTTCGTGGCAGAGCCTCCAGCAGAGGAGGTGCTCGTGCCGAAGGGAAACGAGGAAAGAAGAAAGGAACCAAGTCCTTTAAGGGCAGAGTCTGACTGCCAGCTTCTTCAGACAGCAGTGGGAGCCAGACTCAAGAACTTCTGGCAGACCTGGGAAAAGAGAGGCGCAGATGCGCAATCTGTGAAGTTGCTCAGAGAGGGGTACAAGATCCCTTTTGTACGGAAACCCCCTCTAGCAACGTCCCCCATCGATCTCTCTCCCAGGTACAGAGAGGAAGACAAGAGACGAGCCGTGAAACGGGAAGTGTCTCTTTTACTAGAGAAGGGAGCAGTGGTCAGAGTCTCGGACCTTCAATCTCCGGGATTCTACAACCGACTCTTCTTGGTGTCAAAGAAGACAGGAGGGTGTAGGCCGGTGCTAGACGTCAGTGCTCTGAATGTCTTTGTCACAAAGCAGACGTTCTCCATGGAGCCCACGAAGTCAGTCTTAGCAGCGGTCAGAAGGGAAGACTGGATGGTCTCTTTAGACCTAAGGGACGCCTACTTCCACGTCCCCATCCACCCGGACTCCCAACCTTTTCTGAGATTCGTTTTCGAAAAGGTTGTCTTCCAGTTTCAAGCCCTGTGCTTTGGCCTAAGCACAGCTCCTCTCGTGTTTACGAGGCTGATGAGGAATGTAGCCAAATTCCTTCATTTAGCGGACATCCGAGCCTCCCTCTATTTGGACGACTGGCTTCTCAGAGCTTCTTCCAGTCGTCGCTGTCTGAAGGATCTAAAGTGGACTCTAGATCTGACCTAGGAATTGGGTCTCCTTGTCAATATGGAAAAGTCACAACTGGTCCCATCCCAAACTATCGTGTATTTAGGGATGGAGATTCACAGTCTAGCTTTTCGGGCTTTTCCGTCGGCCCCCAGAACAAGCCAAGCCCAGTTATGCATCCAGAACATGCTGAAGAAGGAACAATGTTCAGTCAGGAAGTGGATGAGTCTGATAGGGACGCTATCATCCCTGGAACAGTTCGTGTCATTAGGGAGACTACACCTCCGTCCTCTTCAATACCACCTAGCATTTCATTGGAAAAAGGACAAGACGCTAGAAGCGGTCTCGATCCCCATTTCCGAGAAGGTGAAGTCTTGCCTGACTTGGTGGAAGGACAGTATCAGCCTAAGAGAGGGTCTTCCCCTGGCTGTTCAGACTCCCAACCACGTTCTCTTCTCGGACGCATCGGACGTAGGCTGGGGCGCGACATTAGACGGTCGGGAATGTTCGGGAATATGGAACTCGAGTCAAAGGACAATGCATATCAACTGCAAGGAGCTACTGGCAGTACATCTGGCCTTGAAAAGCTTCAGGTCTCTCCTTCAAGGCAAAGTGGTGGAGGTGAACTCGGACAACACCACTGCTTTGGCGTACATCTCCAAGCAAGGAGGGACCCACTCACTGACGTTGTACGAGATCGCAAGGGACCTGCTCATCTGGTCAAAAGGTCAAAACATATCGCTAGTAACGAGGTTCATCCAAGGCAACTTGAATGTCATGGCAGATTGTCTCAGTCGGAAGGGGCAAGTAATTCCAACAGAATGGACCCTCCACAAGGATGTATGCAAGAGACTTTGGGCCAACCAACCATAGATCTCTTTGCAACCTCGATGACCAAGAGGCTCCCAATATATTGCTCACCAATCCCGGACCCAGCAGCAATTCATATAGATGCCTTTCTCCTAGATTGGTCACATCTAGATCTATACGCATTCCCACCGTTCAAGATTGTCAACAAGGTACTGCAGAAGTTCGCCTCTCACGAAGGGACAAGGTTGACGCTAGTTGCTCCCCTCTGGCCCGCGAGAGAATGGTTCACCGAGGTACTTCGATGGCTAGTAGACGTTCCCAGAAGTCTTCCTCTAAGGGTGGACCTTCTACGTCAGCCACACGTAAAGAAGGTACACCAAAGCCTCCACGCTCTTCGTCTGACTGCCTTCAGACTATCGAAAGACTCTCGAGAGCTAGAGGCTTTTCGAAGGAGGCAGCCAGAGCGATTGCTAGAGCAAGGAGAACATCCACCCTTAGAGTCTACCAATCGAAGTGGGAAGTCTTCCGAAACTGGTGCAAGTCAGTATCTGTATCCTCGACCAGTACCTCTGTAACTCAAATAGCTGACTTCCTCTTATACCTGAGGAAAGAACGATCACTTTCAGCTCCCACTATCAAGGGTTACAGAAGCATGTTGGCATCAGTCTTCCGTCACAGAGGCTTAGATCTTTCCAACAATAAAGATCTACAGGACCTCCTCAAGTCTTTTGAGACCACGAAGGAGCGTCGTTTGGTTACGCCTGGTTGGAATTTAGACGTGGTACTAAGATTCCTCATGTCAGACAGGTTCGAGCCGCTACAATCAGCCTCCCTGAAAGATCTCACCTTAAAGACTCTTTTCCTGGTATGCTTAGCCACAGCTAAAAGAGTCAGTGAGATTCATGCCTTCAGCAAGAACATCGGATTTTCGTCAGAAAAGGCTACATGTTCACTACAACTTGGTTTTCTAGCCAAAAACGAGCTGCCTTCTCGACCTTGGCCGAAATCGTTCGATATTCCCAGCTTATCGAATATGGTAGGCAATGAACTAGAAAGAGTCTTATGCCCTGTGAGAGCTCTTAAGTTCTATTTAAAACGAACTAAACCTTTACGAGGCCTTTCTGAAGCTGTATGGTGTTCAGTTAAGAAACCATCTTTGCCTATGTCAAAGAATGCTTTATCCTATTTTATCAGACTGTTAATACGAGAAGCTCATTCCCATCTGAGTGAGGAAGACCAAGCATTGCTGAAGGTAAGGACACACGAAGTTAGAGCTGTCGCAACTTCCGTGGCCTTTAAACAAAATAGATCTCTGCGAAGTATAATGGACGCAACCTATTGGAGAAGCAAGTCAGTGTTCGCGTCTTTTTATCTTAAGGATGTCCAGTCTCTTTACGAGGACTGCTACACACTGGGACCATTCGTAGCAGCGAGTGCAGTAGTGGGTGAGGGCTCAACCACTAGAATTCCCTAATTCCATAACCTTTTAATCTTTCTCTTGAAATGTTTTTATTGTTGTTTTTTTGGGTTGTCCGGAAGGCTAAGAAGCCTTTCGCATCCTGGTTGATTTGGCGGGTGGTCAAAGTCATTTCTTGAGAGCGCCCAGATTAGGGGTTTTGATGAGGTCCTGTTGTATGGGTTGCAACCCTTGATACTTCAGATCCTAGGGGTCGATCAGCATCCTAAGAGGATCGCGAGGCTCCGTAAGGAAGACGTACTTAAAAAGGCAGAGTAATTGTTCAAGTCGACTTCCTTACCAGGTACCTATTTATTTTGTTTTTGGTTATTTTGATAACTCCTAAAATAAAATAAAACTCTTAGCTCATAAAAGTGTAAACTTATATTGCTGGTCTCTACCCACCCCCCTGGGTGTGAATCAGCTATATAATCACCGGCTAAGTTAAATATTGAAAAATGTTATTTTGATTATAAAATAAATTTTTGAATATACTTACCCGGTGATTATAATTAAATGACCCTCCCTTCCTCCCCAATAGAGACGCAGTGGGACGAGGAGAAAATTGAGTCTTTGTTTACACTGAGAACTGGGTATCTGGTCGACAGATGGCGCTGTTGGGCACACCCGCAACCTGTGTAGCGATCGCTGGCGAGTTTTACCTTAGAGTTTTCTGTCGACCAACAGAGTTGCAGCTATATAATCACCGGGTAAGTATATTCAAAAATTTATTTTATAATCAAAATAACATGTTTCCGGACCAGTTTGTTTCTGTGGCTCCGCGTTCTCCTCCGTCAGAGTTTGTGTTAGGCATGCCGTCAACCACTCCTGCCTTTACTAGACTCGTCCTCGCACGCTCGTCCAAGAGAGCTTTGCGGGTGATAGGAGAATGGCTGCAGTCCAAGAAGAGTTTAGGGAAGACAGCTTTTACGTTTCCCCCTGCTAGACTCTCTTCTAGATCGAGCGTCTGGTATGCCACGGGAGAAGTTGTTCTCGGCTTGGGAGTTCCTGCCTCTGCCCAGGGCGACTTCTCAAGTCTTGTAGACTCTCCCCGCCGCCTTGCCATGAGACGCTCAAAGATATGTTGGTCATCTTCGGACCTGGACCACCTTTTGAAAGGTATCTTTAGAGCCTTCGAAGTTTTTAACTTCTTAGACTGGTGTCTAGGAGCTCTAAGCAGAAAGATCTCTCCGACAGAGAAGGAGACTTCCTTGCTCATTATGTCCTGCATGGACAAGGCCGTACGTGATGGGTCTAATGAGCTTGCTGCATCATTTGTGTCCGGAGTCCTTAAGAAGCGTGAAAACCTATGCTCATTCCTTTCAGCTGGAGTTACACCATGCCAGAGATCCGAACTTCTGTTTGCTCCTCTTTCCAAGTGCCTTTTTCCAGAAGACCTGATTAAGGAAATTGCCGCTTCTTTGATACAGAAGGACACTCACGATCTTGTTGCGTCCTCCGCTCGCAAAGCCACCCCTTTGCCTACCTTGTCAGCTAGACCAAGGATGGACACTCCAGCGTCCCGTTTTATTCCGCCCTTCCGTGGCAGAGCCTCCAGCAGAGGAGGTGCTCGTGCCGAAGGGAAACGAGGAAAGAAGAAAGGAACCAAGTCCTTTAAGGGCAGAGTCTGACTGCCAGCTTCTTCAGACAGCAGTGGGAGCCAGACTCAAGAACTTCTGGCAGACCTGGGAAAAGAGAGGCGCAGATGCGCAATCTGTGAAGTTGCTCAGAGAGGGGTACAAGATCCCTTTTGTACGGAAACCCCCTCTAGCAACGTCCCCCATCGATCTCTCTCCCAGGTACAGAGAGGAAGACAAGAGACGAGCCTTGAAACGGGAAGTGTCTCTTTTACTAGAGAAGGGAGCAGTGGTCAGAGTCTCGGACCTTCAATCTCCGGGATTCTACAACCGACTCTTCTTGGTGTCAAAGAAGACAGGAGGGTGGAGGCCGGTGCTAGACGTCAGTGCTCTGAATGTCTTTGTCACAAAGCAGACGTTCTCCATGGAGACCACGAAGTCAGTCTTAGCAGCGGTCAGAAGGGAAGACTGGATGGTCTCTTTAGACCTAAGGGACGCCTACTTCCACGTCCCCATCCACCCGGACTCCCAACCTTTTCTGAGATTCGTTTTCGAAAAGGTTGTCTTCCAGTTTCAAGCCCTGTGCTTTGGCCTAAGCACAGCTCCTCTTGTGTTTACGAGGCTGATGAGGAATGTAGCCAAATTCCTTCATTTAGCGGACATCCGAGCCTCCCTCTATTTGGACGACTGGCTTCTCAGAGCTTCTTCCAGTCGTCGCTGTCTGAAGGATCTAAAGTGGACTCTAGATCTGACCAAGGAATTGGGTCTCCTTGTCAATATGGAAAAGTCACAACTGGTCCCATCCCAAACTATCGTGTATTTAGGGATGGAGATTCACAGTCTAGCTTTTCGGGCTTTTCCGTCGGCCCCCAGAACAAGCCAAGCCCAGTTATGCATCCAGAACATGCTGAAGAAGGAACAATGTTCAGTCAGGAAGTGGATGAGTCTGATAGGGACGCTATCATCCCTGGAACAGTTCGTGTCATTAGGAAGACTACACCTCCGTCCTCTTCAATACCACCTAGCATTTCATTGGAAAAAGGACAAGACGCTAGAAGCGGTCTCGATCCCCATTTCCGAGAAGGTGAAGTCTTGCCTGACTTGGTGGAAGGACAGTATCAGCCTAAGAGAGGGTCTTCCCCTGGCTGTTCAGACTCCCAACCACGTTCTCTTCTCGGACGCATCGGACGTAGGCTGGGGCGCGACATTAGACGGTCGGGAATGTTCGGGAATATGGAACTCGAGTCAAAGGACAATGCATATCAACTGCAAGGAGCTACTGGCAGTACATCTGGCCTTGAAAAGCTTCAGGTCTCTCCTTCAAGGCAAAGTGGTGGAGGTGAACTCGGACAACACCACTGCTTTGGCGTACATCTCCAAGCAAGGAGGGACCCACTCACTGACGTTGTACGAGATCGCATGGGACCTGCTCATCTGGTCAAAAGGTCAAAACATATCGCTAGTAACGAGGTTCATCCATGGCAACTTGAATGTCATGGCAGATTGTCTCAGTCGGAAGGGGCAAGTAATTCCAACAGAATGGACCCTCCACAAGGATGTATGCAAGAGACTTTGGGCCACTTGGGGCCAACCAACCATAGATCTCTTTGCAACCTCGATGACCAAGAGGCTCCCAATATATTGCTCACCAACCCCGGACCCAGCAGCAATTCATATAGATGCCTTTCTCCTAGATTGGTCACATCTAGATCTATACGCATTCCCACCGTTCAAGATTGTCAACAAGGTACTGCAGAAGTTCGCCTCTCACGAAGGGACAAGGTTGACGCTAGTTGCTCCCCTCTGGCCCGCGAGAGAATGGTTCACCGAGGTACTTCGATGGCTAGTAGACATTCCCAGAACTCTTCCTCTAAGGGTGGACCTTCTACGTCAGCCACACGTAAAGAAGGTACACCAAAGCCTCCCCGCTCTTCGTCTGACTGCCTTCAGACTATCGAAAGACTCTCGAGAGCTAGAGGCTTTTCGAAGGAGGCAGCCAGAGCGATTGCTAGAGCAAGGAGAACATCCACCCTTAGAGTCTACCAATCGAAGTGGGAAGTCTTCCGTAACTGGTGCAAGTCAGTATCTGTATCCTCGACCAGTACCTCTGTAACTCAAATAGCTGACTTCCTCTTATACCTGAGGAAAGAACGATCACTTTCAGCTCCCACTATCAAGGGTTACAGAAGCATGTTGGCATCAGTCTTCCGTCACAGAGGCTTAGATCTTTCCAACAATAAAGATATACAGGACCTCCTTAAATCTTTTGAGACCACGAAGGAGCGTCGTTTGGTTACGCCTGGTTGGAATTTAGACGTGGTACTAAGATTCCTCATGTCAGACAGGTTCGAGCCGCTACAATCAGCCTCCCTGAAAGATCTCACCTTAAAAAGACTTTTCCTGGTATGCTTAGCCACAGCTAAAAGAGTCAGTGAGATTCATGCCTTCAGCAAGAACATCGGATTTTCGTCAGAAAAGGCTACATGTTCACTACAACTTGGTTTTCTAGCCAAAAACGAGCTGCCTTCTCGACCTTGGCCGAAATCGTTCGATATTCCCAGCTTATCGAATATGGTAGGCAATGAACTAGAAAGAGTCTTATGCCCTGTGAGAGCTCTTAAGTTCTATTTAAAACGAACTAAACCTTTACGAGGCCTTTCTGAAGCTTTATGGTGTTCAGTTAAGAAACCATCTTTGCCTATGTCAAAGAATGCTTTATCCTATTTTATCAGACTGTTAATACGAGAAGCTCATTCCCATCTGAGTGAGGAAGACCAAGCATTGCTGAAGGTAAGGACACACGAAGTTAGAGCTGTCGCAACTTCCGTGGCCTTTAAACAAAATAGATCTCTGCGAAGTATAATGGACGCAACCTATCGGAGAAGCAAGTCAGTGTTCGCGTCTTTTTATCTTAAGGATGTCCAGTCTCTTTACGAGGACTGCTACACACTGGGACCATTCGTAGCAGCGAGTGCAGTAGTGGGTGAGGGCTTAACCACTACAATTCCCTAATTCCATAACCTTTTAATCTTTCTCTTGAAATGTTTTTATTGTTGTTTTTTTGGGTTGTCCGGAAGGCTAAGAAGCCTTTCGCATCCTGGTTGATTTGGCGGGTGGTCAAAGTCATTTCTTGAGAGCGCCCAGATTAGGGGTTTTGATGAGGTCCTGTTGTATGGGTTGCAACCCTTGATACTTCAGATCCTAGGGGTCGATCAGCATCCTAAGAGGATCGCGAGACTCCGTAAGGAAGACGTACTTAAAAAGGCAGAGTAATTGTTCAAGTCGACTTCCTTACCAGGTACCTATTTATTTTGCTTTTGGTTATTTTGATAACTTCTAAAATAAAATAAAACTCTTAGCTCATAAAAGTGTAAACTTATATTGCTGGTCTCTACCCACCCCCCTGGGTGTGAATCAGCTATATAATCACCGGCTAAGTTAAATATTGAAAAATGTTATTTTGATTATAAAATAAATTTTTGAATATACTTACCCGGTGATTATAATTAAATGACCCTCCCTTCCTCCCCAATAGAGACGCAGTGGGACGAGGAGAAAATTGAGTCTTTGTTTACACTGAGAACTGGGTATCTGGTCGACAGATGGCGCTGTTGGGCACACCCGCAACCTGTGTAGCGATCGCTGGCGAGTTTTACCTTAGAGTTTTCTGTCGAGCAACAGAGTTGCAGCTATATAATCACCGGGTAAGTATATTCAAAAATTTATTTTATAATCAAAATAACATTTTTGAATATACTTACCCGGTGAATATATAAATTAAATGACCCTCCCTTCCTCTCCAATAGAGACGTAGTGGGACGAGGAGAAAATTGAGTCTTTGTTTACATAAGAGCTGGGTATCTGGTCGACAGATGGCGCTGTTGGGCACACCCGCAACCTGTGTAGCGATCGCTGGCGAGTTTTTTTCCGTAGAGTTTGTCTGTCGAGCAACAGAGTTGCAGCTATATATTCACCGGGTAAGTATATTCAAAAATTTATTTTATAATTAAAATATCATTTTTCAACTGCTGAGCTTTCAAGATGTCTTTTTTTGTACCCAAGCAACCTTACTTATTAAAAACGAGGGAACACCTCTAGGTTAGCTGTTAGACAAACCGAAATGCTCTATCAATTGCTTCTGGAGGTAAGCTGTTTTCACACTCTGAGCTAAGTCATTGAAGGTGCTATAGGTTTTTGTTGGTATCGTTATAATTTATCCATCCCGCAGTTTTTAAATATTAAACTTAGCCGGTGAATATATAATAGCTGACGTCTTCGACGGCTCGACAGATTCCAAAAACTCGCGAGCGATCGCCGTGAAGGTTGCGGGTGTGACCACCAGCGCCGACTATCGGCCAGATACCGCATATACTTGTAAACATCTCCAGTTCTTCTCTGTCGGTCTTGTCGACAAGTTGGTTCCACTCGCTTTATGAGAGGAGTTTGGGGAAGACAGCCTTTGCTTTCCCTCCTTTTAAACTGGCTTCTAGAGCGAGTGTCTGGTATGACACGGGAGAAGTTCTCGGCTTGGGAGTTCCTGCCTCTGCCCAGGGAGACTTCTCAAGCCTCGTAGACTCTCCCCGTCGCCTGGCCATGAGACGCTCCAAGATTTTATGGTCGGCTTCAGAGCTAGACCATCTCCTGTTAGGAGTTTTTTCGAGCGTTTGAAGTTTTTATTTGTTGGATTGGTCCCTGGGAGCCTTAAGTAAGAAGGTCTCTCCTGCTGTCAATGTATTGCTGTACAATTATGTCATGCATGAACAAGGCTATCAGGGATGGCTCCAATGATCTGACAGCCACGTTCACTGCAGGAACAAGGCTATCAGGGATGGCTCCAATGATCTGGCAGCCACGTTCACTGCAGGAGTACTTAAGATGTAAGTGTGCTCAATGTGTTCATTGTCAAGACAAACTTCACGATGAAAACTACCAAATCTGTCTTGGCAGCAGTAAGGGAAGGCGACTGGATGGTCTCTCTCGACCTTCAGGATGCATACTTCCACATCCCGATTCATCCAAACTTTCAACAACATCTGAGGTTTGTGGACGGGAAAGTAATGTACCAATGTCGAGCACTGTACTTCGGCCTCATTCCTGCTCCTCTTGTTTTTACAAGGCCCTTGCAAAATGTAGCAAGCTTTCTACATTTTTTGAGGATTCAGAGCCTCCCTTTATTTTGACGACTGGCTAATCAGGGCGTCGTTATTATATCGCTGTCTGGAGAGCCTCTAATGGACATTAGACCTAACCAAGGAGCTAGGTCTCATAGTGAACGTAGAGAAGTCGTAACTTACAGTACCCCATCCCAGACTATTCTTTATTTGGGAATGGAGATACAGTGTCTGGTTTTTCGGGCCTTTTCGTCTCCCACAAGAATGGAACAAGCTCTGTTAAAATTCCTTCAGTTGCAAGAGAAAAACAGTTGCTCTGTAAGAGTTTGAACTAGCCTCGTGGAACTCTTTCATCGCTGGAGTAGTTTATCTCTCTGGGGAGACTCAACCTATGCCCTCTCCAATTTCACCTAAACCTTTGGAACAAGGAGAAGGGCTTAGAGAGTATCTCTTTCCCAATCTCCAACTCAGTCTAGACATGTCTGACTTGGTGGGACAGCAACATCAGACTTCGAGAAGGTCTTTCTCTTGCGATCAAGAACCCAAACCATGTGTTGTTTTCAGATGCATCGGATTTGGGTTAGGGAGCTCCACTGGACAGTCTGGAATGCTCGGGTCTTTGATCCACGGATCAGAAGGAACTCCATTTAAGGCAAGTAACATCTCTCCTTTGGCGAGATTTGTGCAAGGAAAATGAATGTCTTGGCGGACTGCCTCAGCAGAAGAGGACAAGTCATCTCCATGGAGTGGACGTTGCATAAGACTGTGTGCGAGAAGCTATGGATGACATGGGGTCAACCCACCATAGATCTTTTTGCGACTCCACTGACAAAGAGGCTCTCGACTTACTGCTTTCCAGTTCCAGATCCAGAGGCAGCCCACATAGACGCTTTCCTGCTGGACTGGTCTCACCTGGACGTTTATGCCTTTCCACCTTTCAAGATCCTAAACAAGGTGCTGCAGAAGTTCACCTCTCACGAAGGGACCAGGTTGACATTGGTTGCTCCACTCTGGCCCGCGAGAGAGTGGTTCACAGAGGTACTTCTATGGTTGGTAGACGTTCCAAGAAGTCTGCCGTTACGGATGGATCTCTGGCGACAGCCTCACGTAAAGAGATTTTATCAAAGCCTCCCCACGCTTCGTCTAACTGCCTTCAGACTATCGAAAGACTCTCTTGAGCTCGAGGGTTTTCGAAGGAGGCAGCTAGAGCGATCGCGAGGGCTAGAAGATCCTCTACCATCAGGACCTATCAGTCGAAATGGGAGGTATTTAGAGACTGGTGCAAGTCCTCCTCTATTTCCTCTTCCAAGTGCCTCTGTAGCGCAGATTGCGAATTTTCTGCCTTATCTGAGAAACGGTCGCTCCCTCTCTGCATCCACCATTAAAGGCTACAGAAGCATGTTAGCTTCTGTTTTCAGGCATAAGGGTTTGGATCTTTCTAATAACAAAGATCTCCAAGACCTGCTTAAGTCTTTCGAGACTTCCAAGGAGCGTCATATTTCGACTCCTGCTTGGAACTTGGACGTGGTCCTACAGTTCCTTATGTCAGACAGGTTTGAACCATTAAATTCAGCCTCCCTGAAGGATCTTACCCTCAAGACACTTTTTTTTGGTGAGCTTGGCTTCGGCTAAAAGGGTTAGTGAGATACATGCTTTTAGCAAGAACATCGGTTTCTCCGCTAATAAAGCAGTATGCGCTCTTCAACTTGGTTTTTTTTTTGGCCAAGAATGAACTTCCGTCTCGTCCTTGGCCTAAATCATTTGAAATCCCCAGTCTTTCTGAGATTGTGGGGAATGAAGTTGAAAGAGTGCTGTGCCCCGTTAGAGCTCTTAAATTTGGTTTATCCAGAACTAAACCGCGACGAGGTTGTTCAGAGGCTTTATGGTGCTCCTTTAAAAAGCCCTCTTTGCCTATGTCTAAGAATGCGTGGTCTTATTTTATTAGACTTTTGATTCGGGAGGCACACTCTCAATTAAGTGAGAGGGATCATAATTTACTTAAAGTCAAGGCTCATGAAGTTAGAGCGATAGCAACTTTTGTAGCGTTTAAGAAAAATAGACCCATTAAAAGTATTATGGACGCGACCTTTTGGAGAGGCAAGTCGGTTTTCGCTTTATATTACTTGAAAGATGTCCAGACTCTTTATGAGGACTGCTACACACTGGGACCATTCGTAGCAGCGAGTGCAGTAGTGGGTGAAGGCTCTACCACTACATTCCCTTAATCCCAATATCCTTTTAATCTACTCTTGAAATTTTTAATCTTATTTTGGGTTGTACGGGAGACTAAGAAGTCTTTCGCAATCTTTTTGATTTGGCGGGTGGTCAAAATATTGTTTCTTGAGAGCGCCCAGATTAAGGGTATTGATGAGGTCCTGTTATAGGGGTGTTCACCCTGGTTATAGCAGATCCTGGGAGTCTTTCAGCATCCTAAGAGGATCGCTGGGCTTCGTGAGGATAGCGGACTAATGAGGCAGAGTAATAATCAGAGTCTGCTTCCTTACCAGGTACCTATACTTAAGTCTGTTTTTTGAATAATTGTCAAAAACTCTTGAGCATATACACCTTTATTGTATTAATACTGGTCTCTACCCACCACCATGGGTGTGAATCAGCTATTATATATTCACCGGCTAAGTTTAATATTTAAAAATGATATTTTGATTATAAAATAAATTTTTGAATATACTTACCCGGTGAATATATAAATTAAAGGCCCTCCCTTCCTCCCCGATAGAGACCTAGGGGACTGAGAAGAACTGGAGATGTTTACAAGTATATGCGGTATCTGGCCGATAGTCGGCGCTGGTGGTCACACCCGCAACCTTCACGGCGATTGCTCGCGAGTTTTTGGAATCTGTCGAGCCGTCGGAGACGTCAGCTATTATATATTCACCGGGTAAGTATATTCAAAAATTTATTTTATAATCAAAATATCATTTTTGGTATTATAGTTTGGTAGTACTGAACTAAGGGTAAAGTGGAAAAGAATTGTCCTTATTGACTTTGTACATCCGGAAATGGAAATATTTTGGTTGGGTGATTTTGAAAAAATTCTCCTATTGAAGGAAACAGATCATGGGTATCTTCAAATTGCACACTCTTATTCCCTTTGGAAGAAAGATTTAGAGATGCTGTACGGTATAGTAATCGGCATGATTGCGTATGTTCAAATGAATTCTGATGTAGGTATTTAAACAGCCAGGATGGTTTTCAAGGAGCACCTGAAGACAGTACCTACATCATAGGGAGGCCTCAAGCCAGCTTGGGTTGTGGATAGATAAAATGGGTTTATGAATTGAGCTCACAGGACCCAGCACGGCCGTGCGGGAGGCTATTTTAGCCTATTGGAAACATCCCTTCCTGGCTTTCTGCTGGACTGAGGTTTGAGACCTGCTCAGGCTCAATAGGTTCTTATAGCGTGCAACGTCACCATCCTTACGAGCTAGGCATGGCAGTGGTTTGGGGGAGCCTATAGACCTACCTGCTGAGTCATCAGCAGCCATTGCTTGACCCTCCCTGTTCCTAGGTTGGGTGGTAAGGGGGCTTGGGTGCTGATCATATGTATATACAGTATGGTCAACCTCTACGGTATTGTCACTGTCCCTTGCATCTGCCGTTCATTGAGTGACCTTTATAGCCTTCAAAAAACCAGTTGCAATATGATGTAAAGATTAGAAGGGGTTGGAAAGTAATATGGAAAAAAGTAGCAGGTACAGAGGTATAGCAAAAGTCTGAAAAGGGAGGGCAACTATGGGAGAGACCCTAAATTAATGTCCTAGAATAGATTTTAAAGATTTTGAAGGTTTGATCAACCTCTCAAGTCTCTGTCTGTGTTAACAGTCTCGATCACAGAGGGCTTTTTCATTTTTTCACTGAGTCTTCTAAAGGACCTTCCATTGTCAACGGCCATACCACGTTGAAAACACACACACACACACACGACCTTCCATTGGATGGTGATGTTCTCAAGTATGAGGTGAACTCATATGATCACTCTCCACCGTAGGCACCCGTGGAATTTGTCAGAGAATTCCTTTTGGAAGACCTGGATAGATTCTTTGGAACTACAGAAGGTCCTTAACAAACCATAAATCTCAGATATTGCATCATAATTTATTCTAAATTTTCCAGTTGATTTAGCTGCTTGCCTAGTCTCAACCTGCAGCAATGGCTACCACTTTGATGATGATAATAATAATAATAATAATAATAATAATAATAATAATAATAATAATAAGAATAATCCAAGGAAAAGGTATGACTTTAGTCTTAGGATTTTCAGTTTAAAAGAAATTTTATTCTTACATTATTATTGTTGAGAAAGATACCTCACCAGTAAAGCTGACGGTGGTTGTATATATTAAAAATGCAATTTGTTTTATTATTTTTTTATTCAGAAAAATATGCAAAAGTAGAAAACTATAGAGGCAACTTATTACCTGGAAATATATTTTCAAAAGAACTAAGGTTTCTCAACAAATTTTGACGTAGGTAAATATTATTACCTATTACTTGAAAAGATATTTAAAAAGAACTACAGTTTCTCAACAAGATCTGACATTAATAAAGATTACTTCTTGCTTAGAAATATATTTTTAAAAGACCTGAAGTTTCTCAACAATATCTGACAAAAATAGATTATTACTTCTTGTTTAGAAATATATTTTCAAAAGAACTAAAGTTTCTCAACAAGATCTGTGGGTAAAGAGGCGTTATAATTTACGACCACCGTTTTTATCAAAAGCGGAATGTGTTGATATCACTCTGTATCTGCAAAAGCATCAAAGGTTCTTTAAATTGACGGCACCGCTGCAACATTCAAGGGTTTCTTTGACAATCTGTAATTTAAGAAAAAAAATAAGAAAATACACATAGTACAGTATGTTTATGTGAGAATATCGCTGCTTGAAAGATTGGAAAATGATGAAATAAGAAGAATGGCAGGCGTAGTAAATATTACAGAAGGGATAAGTGTCATGACTGAGATGGTGTGGACACGTGTTGAGGATGGATGGTGGGGAGAAAGGAGGGCTTGGGAGGAGCCTGTTAGGGGGAGAAGATCAAGAGGGAGGCAGAGAATTAGATGGCGAGATGAGGTGAAGGATGATATGGAGAGAAGAGGTTTGGTGGAAGAGGATGACTTTGATAGAAGACACTGGAGAGGGCGCATTAGGCAACCGACCCCCTTAATGTAGGGATAATGGTGGGAAAGAAGAAGAAAATGTTTACATTAAGGAATACCATACACTGAAAGATTATGAAAATAAAGTACAGTAGTTTTGATGAAGGAAAAACATATTTTAGGGAGGTGCTGTGTAATCTCTAAAGATTCTTTTAAAAGCTACAATAGGGAATTCAATACAGTGTTGTGTGCTGTATTGAATACAAAGTTCTAGTCTTCAACATGGAAAGTTATTGGAGACCACACATCACTCTAACCTCAAAAAAGAATGATTTATACCAAATTCAATGTTCATATATATTCTATGGCTAATTTTACCAAATTATTATTATGATTTCTATTATCAAATGATTAAAGCAGACTAATAATTTAACATCATTAACTATCATATGGCTGGCCTTAAATCTTGCAACATATCTATACAATGTCGGATGCATATTCAGTACCTCATGCTGTATCCACTACACTTTGGCAATATTTAATTATTTCTCTCACCTCTTTCACCTTTTTGTGTGTAAGTGGAATACAATGTGCCCATGTACTGTATATTTATCAATCTCAGCAAAAATAACCATGGCAAAGAGAAAAAGGTAAATTTCTATAGCATGCTTTTACAAAAATAGTTAACATGGAATTGCATGTCAAGCTTCCAGTCACAAAACATGCCATAGAGATCATGGAATCCCACAAGTGGCATTCAGAATAAAACCTCATAGTAGGATAAATAAATTAAAAAGAGAAAGAATGATGAGTGGCAAAATTGAATCCACATAAATAGCAACTGATAATACATAACTAATTACTCAAATGAAGACCTGAAGAGTCATGTACTGTCATGCTAAGGAGTTCATTTTCACTTTTACAAAGTAATCTCTCATTACTCAAGACACTTTCTGTTTCATGGCAAAGGGACCTAAACAGGCACAGCTTCCCAAAGATGCAGTTGAATGGCTTGGTGGGTAAAAATTGTTCAAGTGGAGTACGAGGAGCTGATCACAACTGCTGATTACAAAGTGCGGTGTTACAAAAATTGGCACAAATTATGCCAAAGGAGGAAAAAAAGTGCCAGAATAACAAACTTCCAGGGAATAAAATCAATATATAGTACCAAACTGTAATCCTGGAGTTTCAGTGAATCCATTTAAAAGTAAGAGCCTGGGCTCACTTTAGCTAAAGCTTCTCATTCAACTTCAACCTTTGATCTCAATGAACTTAGCTGCTCAACATCCATTTTTTCCTTCAGGAATTTTGGCCCACCTTTCAAGAATAAATCCTTTGAACAATAGCCTGCAAGATTTTAGAAACTTGTTAAATTACATTTTAGTAATGATTCACAAACAAGTTTGGAAGGTATTTTACTTCATTAAACACACTAATCATCAATAAAAAAAAAAAAGTGAAAACATAGCTTCTAGAAAAGTGAAACACTATACCAACTAGTAAATACAAACACTAATTTAAACTATATCATGGTTACCATCAGTTCTATTTCAAACTGAATCTCTACAGTGTTTTTTTGAGAAATATCCGAGTGTTGATTCCGTATCAACACTGCCTCCACAGCACCTTCGGAAAAGTGCTTTGGTGTAGAGTTTCTTGAAGCTGGAAATTACCTTCTGGTACATTTCCTGGATTAGAGAGGTTGTATTTGCGGTCAATAATTTGTCAGTTATGAAGACGAACTCATCAGCCAAGTCTGGAAGGTGATAAGGTGCAATGTCCACGAGGAAGAGCACCCTAAGTGTCGATTGTCTTTTGGAGTTTTTATTTTTTAACAAGGTTCAAACACATCATGAATGGATATCGTAAAAACAAATTACCAAGTTACTCAGGCTTTAATCTTGTTGGTAAACAATTTGGTGTTAGACCTAAAGTTTCCTCTTGGATTGCCACAGTTTAACCTTCATAGGTATATACCTTGGCAAGGCTTTCTCATTTCTCCTCCTGGGTAATATAGGTTGTCTGGGGCATTATTTTCCAAAAGAAGCCTGCCTCTTATCTAAAAATTTGTTGGGAAATAAAGCCCTTGGTCTCAAGAAACTCTTTAAATTCCATAACATAATTTTTGGCAGCTTCTTTGATTGAAGTGGCCGTCTCCCCTGGCCTTACTAATTACAATGCATCTGTCACTTCTCTTGAATTTATTGACCCAGCCTCAGCTGGCTTTGGTTGTCTAATCATTTGTTCCTGTTGTGTTCTTGAGGCAACGTATGCAGTTGTTTGGTCTTTTTATTACTTATTAACAGTTTCTTTTACAGTACAACCCCCTTTACTTCGGCTCGATATATGTTGGTATCCGTATTTATTAAATGCAAAAATAAAATCCACATTACGCAGTTTTATCTGATCTTACGTAAGTCTTTATAGCGTACAATAACGAGGAAGTACTGTATTGTACAGTACTGTACCACACATGGAAGATTATCGATATACAGTATGTAGTTTTTATAAAATTTACTTTTTAAATATTTAACTTAGCCGGTGAATATATATAGCTGCAACTCTGTTGCTCGACAGACAAAAAACTGTAAAAAACTCGCCAGCGATCGCTATACAGGTTGCGGGTGTGCCCATCAGCGCCAACTGTCGGCCAGATACCATACTCAATGTAAACAAAGACTCAATTTCTTCTCTGTCGACGTGTCGACAAGACGTACTTTACTCGCTGTTGAAACCTGGAGTTTTTCCCATCATCTTTGGTGAAGTACTTTATTTTGGTTTTGAGCTTTCGCTGTGCAGGGTTTTTTCTTCAAATAAATCCTTGAACTGCTTTTTTGTATCGGATTCATTGTTGATGACTTAGATCGTTTTTTGGAATTTTTTCTTGACCAATTCAAAATGGCTGACCTTTCACAAGTTCCCAAGTTTAGAAAATGCAATGCTAGGGACTGTTCTAGGCGTCTTCCAAAGGCTTCTCTCGACCCTCACACTGTTTGTTCCAATTGTCGGGGTAAAACCTGTCAATTGGAAGATCGGTGTGAGGAATGCGTGGGCCTTTCGGAATTCGATTTTATCGAATTTGAGAAGTACACACGCAGGCTAGAGAGAGATAGAGTAAGGAGAAGTTCTTCTAGGTCGATAGATTTTTCCTCTCCTCATGCCCCTCAACCTATTCCTTCCCCTGTAGTGGTTGTTCCTAATCCCCCTCCTAGCACTCAGGAACCATCGATGGCTGACATGATGCCCTTGGGGGAGAGAGTTGAGTCCCTTGCAAGTGACCGCAATCAACTCATGGCGGATGTTAAGGAGCTAAAGTGCCAAAGTGCCGCGGGAAGTGATAAAGTGCCTAGTGAAAGTGTTGTGAACAGTGTTGCGCTTGAGGGTTCGTCTGTTCGTGCCTGTCGTCCTCCTAGTCCGGGACCTCTTGCAAGCTCCCAAGCCCAGGGGAGAAGCAATGTCGTACGACGCATGGGTTCGAGAGGCCTTGATCAGCGAACAGACGTCCCCTCCATGGTATCAGGCGTATCTCCCCAAGATCGCCCCTACCTACGTAAGACGAGAGAGCCCGTTTTTACCTCGTCGTCCGAAGGTGTTTCTCGTAAGAAACTTTGGACCAAGGTCTCACGACCTTTAAAACGTAAGTCGGTCCCTTCAGGACAAGTCCAACGTCCCGGTTGTAGCCACTGGGTCAGTTCGGACTCGTTGCCGTCATCTGATGACTGCTCACCGCCTAAGAGAGGCAAAGCGGTACCGCCTCAGTCGCTAACCCCGTCTGTTGCCGCACCTGCTCCCGTAGACCCTAAATGGGCTTTGCTGCAAGACATGCAGTCCAAGCTTGCGTCCTTGATGGAGGACTTTAATGCGGAGAAGGTTGCTGCTGAACCTTCTGGCCAACAACCTTCCAAGCGGTCTGTTGTGCGTCCTCTTGACGCTGAGGTAACCTTCTCGCGTCTACCAGTTGAGGTGGTTCCTCCACCGATGCGACCCAGTGTGGGTTGCCAGCCGCACGTTGACGTTAAGCGACGCTCGGAGGTGGTTGTTGACGTTCAGGACGTTCAACAACCAGCAGAGGTGACTTGTTTTGACGCGGTGCGTCAACCTCCGCAACCCGGTATGGTGTTGACTGCACAACCCAGACGGTCTAGACAGTCTCGGGTGGACGCTGTGCGTCCTCGCGCACCCATGGTTGTTGACAGTTCACAGACTGTGCAGCAGTTCCATGACGTTGCGTCCGGCTCCGTCACGCATGCACCAGTGCGACCGGACTCAGCGAGCCAGACGTTGCCCACTCCGTTGCCGTTTCCTCATCAGTTTTCGGATGAGGAACTATCTGATGAGGACGTTGCTGAACAACAAGACGATCAACCGTCAGAACTGGACGAGCCTAAGGCAACTCAACCATCATTGGACTTTAGAAAAGTCATGGCTGTATTCAAGGAGTTGTTTCCTGACCATTTTATTTCTGTGGCTCCTCGTTCTCCGCCGTCAGAGTTTGTATTAGGCGTGCCTGCTACCGCACCTGCCTTTACTAAACTCGTTCTCTCACGCTCATCCAAGAGAGCTTTACGGCTGTTAGGAGACTGGTTAGAGTCTAAGAAAAGTTTAGGGAAGACAGCATTTGCCTTTCCCCCATCTAAACTCTCTTCTAGATCGAGCGTCTGGTATGCCACGGGAGAAGTTCTCGGCTTGGGAGTTCCTGCCTCTGCCCAGGGCGACTTCTCAAGTCTTGTAGACTCTCCCCGCCGCCTTGCCATGAGACGCTCGAAGATTTGTTGGTCACCATCGGACCTGGACCACCTTCTTAAAGGGATATTTAGGGCTTTCGAAGTCTTTAACTTTTTAGACTGGTGCTTAGGAGCCCTGAGCAGGAAAATCTCTTCTGCAGATAAGGATATTTCTTTGCTCATTATGTCCTGCATGGACAAGGCCGTCCGTGATGGGTCCAATGAGCTAGCTGCCTCATTCACGTCCGGAGTCCTGAAGAAGCGAGAGTCTCTCTGTTCTTTCCTGTCTGCTGGACGCCATGCCAGAGATCTGAACTTCTCTTTGCTCCCCTTTCCAAGTGCCTGTTTCCTGAAGTCTTGGTAAAGGAAATTGCCGCTTCGTTAGTTCAAAAGGACACCCACGATCTAGTTGCGTCCTCAGCTCGCAAAGCTCCCCCTTTGCCTACATTGTCTGCTAGACCGAGGATAGACACTCCAGCGTCTCGCTTTATTCCGCCCTTTCGTGGCAGAGCCTCCAGCAGAGGAGGTGCTCGTGCCGAAGGGAAACGAGGGAAGAAGAAAGGACCCAAGTCCTCCAAGGGCAGAGTCTGACTGCCCGCAACTTCAGACAGCAGTGGGAGCCAGACTCAAGAACTTCTGGCAAGCCTGGGAGAAGAGAGGCGCAGATCAACAATCTGTGAAGTTACTCAGAGAGGGGTACAAAATCCCTTTTGTACGCAAACCCCTCTAGTGACGTCCCCCATCGATCTCTCTCCCAGGTACAGAGAGGAAGAAAAGAGACAAGCCCTGAAACTGGAAGTGTCTCTTTTGCTAGAGAAGGGAGCGGTGGTCAAAGTCTCGGACCTTCGATCACCGGGATTTTACAACCGTCTCTTCCTAGTTTCAAAGAAGACAGGAGGTTGGAGACCGGTGCTAGACGTCAGTGCTCTGAATGTCTTTGTCACAAAGACGAAGTTCTCCATGGAGACCACAAAGTCAGTCTTAGCAGCGGTCAGAAAGGAAGACTGGATGGTCTCGCTAGACCTAAGGGACGCCTACTTCCACATCCCCATTCACTCAGACTCCCAACCTTTTCTGAGATTCGTCTTCGAAGATGTGGTCTACCAGTTTCGGGCCCTGTGCTTTGGCCTAAGCACAGCTCCTCTCGTGTTTACGAGGCTGATGAGGAATGTGGCCAAATTCCTCCACTTATCGGACATCCGAGCCTCCCTTTATTTGGACGACTGGCTTCTCAGAGCCTCTTCCAGTCGTCGCTGTCTGAAGGATCTCAAGTGGACTCTAGATCTGACCAAGGAATTGGGACTCCTAGTCAATTTGGAAAAGTCGCAGCTGGTCCCATCCCAAACTATTCTGTATTTAGGGATGGAGATTCACAGTCTAGCTTTTTGGGCTTTTCCGTCGGCCCCCAGAATAGATCAAGCCCTGCTATCCATCCAGAAGATGCTGAAGAAGGAACGCTGCTCAGTCAGGCTGTGAATGAGTCTGGTAGGGACGCTGTCATCCCTGGAACAATTTGTATCACTAGGAAGACTACACCTCCGTCCTCTTCAATACCATCTGGCTTTTCACTGGAAAAAGGACAAGACGCTAGAGGCGGTCTCGATCCCGATTTCCGGAAAGATAAAGTCTTGTCTGACTTGGTGGAAGGACAATATCAACCTAAGAGAGGGTCTTCCCCTGGCTGTTCAGACTCCCAACCACGTTCTCTTCTCGGACGCATAGGACTTGGGCTGGGGCGCGACACTGGACGGTCGGGAATGCTCAGGTCTGTGGAACTCGAGTCAGAGGAGCATGCATATCAACTGCAAGGAGCTGTTGGCAGTTCATCTGGCCTTGAAAAGCTTCGAGTATCTCCTTCGAGGCAAAGTGGTGGAAGTAAACTCGGACAACACCACGGCCTTGGCGTACATCTCCAAACAAGGAGGTACCCACTCACTGACGTTGTACGAGATCGCAAGGGACCTGCTCATCTGGTCAAAAGGTCAAGACATCTCCCTAGTAACGAGGTTCATCCAAGGCGACTTGAACGTCATAGCAGATTGTCTCAGTCGGAAAGGGCAAGTAATTCCAACCGAATGGACCCTCCACAAGGATGTGTGCAAGAGACTTTGGGCCACTTGGGGTCAACCAACCATAGATCTCTTTGCAACCTCGCTGACCAAGAGGCTTCCAATCTATTGCTCCCCAGTCCCGGACCCAGCAGCAATACATATAGATGCCTTCCTGCTAGATTGGTCACATCTGGATCTCTACGCATTCCCACCGTTCAAGATTGTCAACAAGGTACTGCAGAAGTTCGCCTCTCACGAAGGGACAAGGTTGACGTTAGTTGCTCCCCTCTGGCCCGCGAGAGAATGGTTCACCGAGGTACTTCGATGGTTAGTAGACGTTCCCAGAAGTCTTCCTCTAAGGGTAGACCTTCTACGTCAGCCACACGTAAAGAAGGTACACCAAAGCCTCCACGCTCTTCATCTGACTGCCTTCAGACTATCGAAAGACTCTCGAGAGCTAGAGGCTTTTCGAAGGAGGCAGCCAGTGCGATTGCTAGAGCAAGGAGAGCGTCTACCATTAGAGTCTACCAATCGAAGTGGGAAGTCTTCCGAGACTGGTGCAAGTCAGTTTCTGTATCCTCGACCAGTACCTCTGTAGCTCAAATAGCTGATTTTCTCTTATACCTGAGAAAAGGACGATCCCTTTCAGCTCCCACTATCAAGGGCTACAGAAGCATGTTGGCATCGGTCTTCCGGCATAGAGGCTTAGATCTTTCCAACAATAAAGATCTGCAAGACCTCCTTAAGTCTTTTGAGACCACCAAGGAGCGTCGTTTGGCTACCCCTGGATGGAATTTAGACGTGGTACTAAGATTCCTCATGTCAGACAGGTTTGAGCCGTTACAATCAGCCTCCCTGAAAGATCTCACTCTTAAGACTCTTTTCCTGGTATGCTTAGCCTCGGCTAAAAGAGTCAGTGAGATTCATGCCTTCAGCAAGAACAT
Source organism: Palaemon carinicauda (assembly GCF_036898095.1). Classification (NCBI taxonomy): domain Eukaryota; kingdom Metazoa; phylum Arthropoda; class Malacostraca; order Decapoda; family Palaemonidae; genus Palaemon; species Palaemon carinicauda. The sequence continues at coordinate 12,394,829 of NC_090755.1, forward strand.
CGGATTTTCGTCGGAAAAAGCTACTTGTTCGCTGCAACTTGGTTTTCTAGCCAAAAATGAGCTGCCTTCTCGGCCTTGGCCTAAATCTTTCGATATTCCCAGCTTATCGGAGATCGTAGGCAATGAACTAGAAAGAGTCTTATGCCCTGTTAGAGCTCTTAAGTTCTATTTAAAGCGTACTAAACCTTTACAAGGCCAATCTGAAGCTTTATGGTGTTCAGTTAAGAAACCATCCTTGCCTATGTCAAAGAATGCTTTGTCATACTTTATCAGATTGTTAATACGAGAAGCTCATTCACATCTGAGTGAGGAAGACCGAGCTTTGCTTAAGGTGAAGACGCACGAAGTTAGAGCTGTAGCAACTTCCGTGGCCTTTAAGCAAAATAGATCTCTGCAAAGTATAATGGGGCAACCTATTGGAGAAGCAAGTCAGTGTTCGCGTCATTTTACTTGAAAGATGTCCAGTCTCTTTACGAGAACTGCTACACACTGGGACCATTCGTAGCAGCGAGTGCAGTAGTGGGTGAGGGCTCAACCACTACAATTCCCTAATTCCATATCCTTTTAATCTGTCTCTTGAAATGTTTTTAATGTTGTTTTTTATGGGTTGTCCGGAAGGCTAAGAAGCCTTTCGCATCCTGGTTGATTTGGCGGGTGGTCAAAGTCATTTCTTGAGAGCGCCCAGATTAGGGGTTTGATGAGGTCCTGTTGTATGGGTTGCAGCCCTTGATACTTCAGCTCCTAGGGGTCTGTCAGCATTCTAAGAGGATCGCGAGACTCCGTAAGGAAGACGTACTTATAAGGCAGAGTAATCGTCTAAGTCGACTTCCTTACCAGGTACCTATTTATTTTGTTTTTGTTATTTTGATAACTTCTAAAATGAAATAAAAACTCTTAGCTCATAAGATGTAAACATATTTAACTGGTCTCTACCCACCACCCTGGGTGTGAATCAGCTATATATATTCACCGGCTAAGTTAAATATTTAAAAATGATATTTTAATTATAAAATAAATTTTTGAATATACTTACCCGGTGAATATATAAATTAAACGACCCTCCCTTCCTCCCCAATAGAGACGCAGTGGGATGAGAAGAAATATGTTATTTTCATTAGTAAAATAAATTTTTGAATATACTTACCCGATAATCATGTAGCTGTCAACTCTGTTGCCCGACAGAAATCTACGGTCGGGATACGCCAGCGATCGCTATACAGGTGGGGGTGTACACAACAGCGCCATCTGTGGTCAGGTACTCTAGTACTTCTTGTCAACACCACCTCAATTTTTTCCTCGGTCCACTGGTTCTCTATGGGGAGGAAGGGTGGGTCAATTAAATCATGATTATCGGGTAAGTATATTCAAAAATTTATTTTACTAATGAAAATAACATTTTTCAATATTAATCTTACCCGATAATCATGTAGCTGATTCACACCCAGGGTGGTGGGTGAAAACCAGTGTACATGTTAATCAAGAAGCTAAGTATCCCGTATTTTATTTTATTAGTTATTCAAAAATAACATAAAATAAATAAGTACCTGGTAAGGAAGACGACTTGAACCATTACTCTGCCTTTATTAAGTACGTCTTCCTTACTGAGCGTAGCGGTCCTCTTAGGATGCTGACCAACTCTTAGGTGCTGAAGTATAAAGGGCTGCAACCCATACTAAAGGACCTCATCACAACCTTTAACCTCGGCGCTTCTCAAGAAAGAATTGACCACCCGCCAAATCAACAAGGATGTGGAAGGCTTCTTAGTCGACCGTACAACCCATAAAAAGTATTCAAGAGAAAGGTTAAAAGGTTATGGGATTATGGGAATGTAGTGGCTGAGCCCCCGCCTACTACTGCATTCGTAGCTACGAATGGTCCCAGGGTGTAGCAGTACTCGTAAAGAGACTGGACATCTTTGAGATAGAATGATGCGAACACTGACTTGCTTCTCCAATAGGTTGCATCCATAACACTCTGCAGAGAACGGTTCTGTTTGAAGGCCACTGAAGTAGCCACAGCTCTCACTTCATGTGTCCTTACCTTCAGCAAAGCAAGGTCTTCTTCCTTCAGATGAGAATGTGCTTCCCTAATCAGAAGCCTGAATTAGTAAGAAACTGAGTTCTTAGACCTTGGAAGAGAAGGCTTCTTGATAGCACCCCATAAGGCTTCTGATTGTCCTCGTAAAGGTTATGACCTTTTAGATAGTACCTAAGAGCTCTAACTGGGCAAAGTACTCTCTCCAGTTCGTTCCCCACCAAGTTGGACAGGCTTGGGATCTCGAACGACTTAGGCCAAGGACGTGAAGGAAGCTCGTTTTAGCAAAAAACCGAGCTGCCAGGAACATGTAGCCGTTTCAGATGTGAAAACTATGTTCCTGCTGAAGGCGTGGATCTCACTTACTCTTTTAGCTGTTGTCAAGCACACGAGGAAAAGAGTTTTTAATGTGAGGTCCTAAAAAGAGGCTGATTGGAGAGGTTCAAATCTTGATGACATAAGGAACCTTAGGACCACGTCTAGATTCCAGCCTGGAGTGGACAACCGACGCTCCTTTGAGGTCTCAAAAGACCTAAGGAGGTCCTGTAGATCTTTGTTGGTGGAAAGATCCAAGCCTCTGTGGCGGAAAACCGCTGCCAACATACTTCTGTAACCCTTGATCGTAGGAGCTGAAAGGGATCTTACGTTCCTTAGATGTAACAGGAAGTCAGCAATCTGGGTTACAGGGGTACTGGTTGAGGAAACTGCATTGGCCTTGAACCAGCTTCGGAAGACTTCCCCTTTAGACTGATAGACTCTGAGAGTGGATGTTCTCCTTGCTCTGGCAATCGCTCTGGCTGCCTCCTTCGAAAAGTCCCTAGCTCTTGAGAGTCTTTCGAAAGTCTGAAGGCAGTCAGACGAAGAGCGTGGAGGTTTGGGTGTACCTTCTTTACGTGAGGTTGACGTAGAAGGTCCACTCCTAGAGGAAGAGTCCTGGGAATGTCGACCAGCCATTGCAGTACCTCTATGAACCATTCTCTCGCGGGCCAGAGCGGAGCCAACCAACGTCAGCCGTGTCCCTTTGCGAGAGGCGAACTTCTGAAGTACCCTGTTGACAATCTTGAACGGCGGGAATGCATACAGGTCGAGATGGGACCAATCCAGCAGAAAAGCATCCACGTGAACTGTTGCTGGGTCTGGAATCGGAGAACAATACAACGGGAGCCTCTAGGTTATCGAGGTAGCGAACAGATCTATGGTTGGCTGACCCCACAGGGCCCAAAGTCTGCTGCAAACATTCTTGTGAAGGGTCCACTCTGTGGGGATGACCTGACCCTTCCGGCTGAGGCGATCTGCCATGACATTCATATCGCCCTGAATGAACCTCGTTACCAGCGTAAGCTTTCGATCTTTTGACCAGATGAGGAGGTCCCTTGCGATCTAGAACAACTTCCACGAATGAGTCCCTCCCTGCTTGGAGATGTAAGCCAAGGCTGTGGTGTTGTCAGAGTCCACCTCCACCACCTTGTTAAGCTGGAGGGACTTGAAGTTTATCAAGGCCAGATGAACCGCCAACAACTCCTTGCAATTGATGTGAAGTGTCCTTTGCTCCTGATTCCATGTTCCCGAGCATTCCTGTCCGTCCAAAGTCGCACCCCAGCCCGTGTCTGATGCGTCCGAGAAGAGACGGCGGTCGGGTTTCTGAACAGCCAAAGGTAGACTTCCTTGAGAAGAAAGCTGTTCTTTCACCACGCGAGAGTAGACCTCCTCTCTTCGGAAACAGGAACTGAGACCGTCTCTAGCGTCATGTCCTTTCTCCAGTGAGCCGCTAGATGATACTGAAGGGGGCGGAGGTGGAGTCTCCCTAACTCGATGAACAGGGCCAGCGATGAAAGTGTCCCTGTTAGACTCATCCACTACCTGACTGAGCATCGGTTCCTTCTCAGCATGCTCTGGATGCAAACTAGGGCTTAGTAGATCTTTGGGACCGACGGAAAAGCCCGAAAAGCTCGACTCTGAAGATCCATACCCAGGTAGACAATGGTCTGGGATGGGACGAGCTGGGACTCCTCAAAATTGACCAAGAGGCCCAGTTCCTTGGTCAGATCCATAGTCCATCTGAGAATCTCCAGACAGCGACGACTGTGGGAGCTCTTAAAAGCTAGTCGTCTGACGGAGCCGGACACAAGATCATGGTACTGCTGCACAGTCTGTGAACTGTCAACCATGGGGAAGCGAGGAAGTACAGTGACAACCCGAAGCTGTCTAGACTGTCTGGGTCGTACAGACAACTCCTTATCGGGTTGCTGAGGTTGCCGCACTGCGTCACAACAAGTCACTTCTGCTGGTTGTTGAACGTCTTCCCAGTGACACACTGACTCCGTAAACAAAAAATCCTCTAACAAGGACTAAGCTTGGACTGCATGTCTTGCAACACATCTCAAGGTCTATGGGAGCAGGTGTGGTAACAGACGGGGTTAGCGACTGAAGTGGAACCATTACCTTCCCTGGAAGCATGTTATGCTTAAATAAAAGTCCATAGGAGGCTACGCAGCTAAAGGCTCCTCTCCAAATGACAGAGTCCTCAAGGGAATATCAGAAGGAGGGAGAATAGCACTTTCTCATCTACAGGAACCATATCTGAGAAAAGCTAAGTTCTCTCAGTGAGGGTTTCACTGGTGCAAAAGCAGCAGACTAGAAGGCAACGTTATGAAACTGCTTGACAGTCTAGTGAGTTGGCAACAACCAAAGATGTGTGACTGAGAAGCATGCGGTAAGGAATGCAGAGCATGCTGTATGCAGAGCATGCTGTATGTAGAGCATGCTGTAAGGTAAGCAGAGCATGTTGCATGGCGTGCGGCTTATGCTGCATGGGATGAGGCTCATGCTGCATGGGATGAGGCTCATGCTGCATGGTATGAGGCTCATGCTGCATGGGATGAGGCTCAAGCTGCAAGGGAAGAGGCTTATGCCGCATGCGTTGAGGAGGATGCCGCATAGTATGAGGCTCCTGCCTCATGGGTTGAGGCGGTTGCCGCATAGCATGAGGCTCCTGCCTCATGGTTTGAGGAGGATGCCGCATAGCATGAGGCTCCTCATAGCATGAGACTCCTGCCTCATGGGTTGAGGAGGATGCCGCATAGCATGAGGCTCCTGCCTCATGGGTTGAGGAGGATGCCGCATAGCATGAGGCTGCCTCATGGGTAGAGGAGGATGTCGCATAGCATGAGGCTCCTGCCTCATGGGTTGAGGAGGATGCCGCATAGCATGAGGCTCCTGCCTCATGGTTTGAGGAGGATGCCGCATAGCATGAGGCTCCTGTGAGGTTCCTGCCTCAAGAGTTGCGTCTGCCTCAAGGGTTGAGGAGGTAGCTGCGCAGAGAGAGGCTCATGCTGTGAAGAATGCGGTTGCTGCATGCGTTGAGGCGGCTGCCTCATAGCATGAGGTTCCTCAAGAGTTGAGGCTCTTGCCTCAAGAGTTGAGGTTCTTGCCTCAAGAGTGGAGGTGGCTGCCGCAAGAGTTGAGGTTGCTGCCTCAAGGATGGAGGAGGTTGCCGCAACGCAAGAGGTTGCTGCAAAGCGCTGGTATCTGGCAACTCCCAATGCGGCAGCTCACGCGTGGAGGTAGGTTGAGGAACCTCAACATCATACGTCTGGCAGGGTGGACTGCGCAGAGGTGGAGTTGAGGTTGCTGCCTCGAGGATGGTGGAGGTTGTCGCACCGCAAGAGGTTGCTGCCTCGAGGATGGAGGAGGTAGTCGCAACGCAAGAGGCTCCTACCTCAAGGGTAGAGGAGGTTACTGCAAAGCATAAGGCTCCTGCCTCAAGTGTTGAGGAGGTTGCCGCGTGGCAAGAGGCTCCTGCCTCAAGGAAAGTGGAGGTTGCTGCACAGAGCTGGTATCTGGCAACTCCCAAAGCGGCAGCTCACGCATGGAGGTAGCTTGAGGAACCTCAACATCATACGTCTGGCAGGCTGGACTGCGTAGAGGTGGAGGAGCGCTCGCAGGAGGAGGTGTGTTAACCTTCTCTGCCTGAAACTCCTGCATCAACACCGCAAGCTGAGACTGCATTGTCTGCAGCATAGACCACTAGAGTTTAAGAAAGACAACAACAAACGGAGCTACTGTCCGTTGAGACTGAGGGTTTAAAACAGCTGGTGCGGCAACAGACGGTTGCTGCCACGAGGAGCTACTGCCTGTTGCGATACCACCTTGCCTCTCTGGGAGGTGTGCAGTTGTCGTACTGCAGCAAGTCCGAACTGACCCAGTGCTAATGGCATCACCTAGGAGTTGGACTTGCGCGGAAGGGACCGACTTGCACTTAAAAGCTGCAAGATTTGGTCCATGGTTTCTGCGAGAAACCTCTTCCGCAGACGAGGAATAAAAGGGCTCTCTCGTCTTTGTGTGGGTGGGGTGATCACGTCGGCTACGTGAGTTGGTTACACCCGAAACCACGGAGGGAAACGTCTGTTCGTCGATCAAGGCCTGATGAACCCATAAGTCCTTCGACGTTACTTCTCCCCTGGCTTGGGAGCTTGTAAGAGGTCCCAGACTAGGCGAACAACTGGCACGAACAGACGAACCCTCGAACGCAACACTGTAACACTTTGCGCTATCACTTTATCACTTTCGATTTTCTGTTTGCACTTATTTCACTGAACTCGAAACTTTAAGTGGTTTGTACCTGAAACACGCAATTCTATCCTCCCTTAAAAGTTAGTAATTGCGAAAACAGAATTACAATGTAACAGAAAAATATAATGAAAGATAAATAATTCAGTGGCTGGAAAGAGACTAAACACTAGAGCAAATAAACTACGTTTAAAATCTCTCACCGCATAAAGCTTGAGAACAAGAATAAAACTCTAGAAACGTTTACCTTCTTCCCCTAAAGAGACTAGGGAGAAGAGCAAAAACGATAACAACGTTACTCGCTTGAACGAAACGTTTATCCTCCTCTCTCTCCCTCTGTCTCTATCTCTCTCTCTCTCTCTCTTGACTTAGAACCTGAGAGATGAGCCCAATCATATATATCGTTAAAACATATTATTGTTGAAGGAAAAAAACTGAAAGATTTCCCAAATAAAAAGTTCCTTTATTAGAATTAAAACCATTAAGCTAAGAAAGAATGAACAAAACGCTAGAATCGGTTTACTCTTACTGCAATGTGACACCGTGAAAATTCTCTCTCTATCGTAACGATAGAGCGCAAGTTGAACGTTCTGAACGTCAACAACTACAGAGACAAAACAAAACGTTAGTTCAACTTTGAAAACAGTACGAGACTATCAAAGAAATTCTTTCAAAAACATTAAAATAGCATAATATGTTAACAGGTAAAAACGAAATGACGGGCTCAATGATAAATAACTTCGGTACCAAGAAAAGACCGCCTACTATTAGGAAAGGTCGAATATAAACAAAAATAAAAATTAATTTTAATAAGTTTATAATAAAAGGAAGTTAATCGAAGAGGCCTATAAAAGGCGGAGAGATATAAAATAAATCTATAACTTTTGTTAAGCAAAATTAAGAAAAAGAGTCTATACTCTCTTAGACACCAACACTTCCGTCTAAGGGAAGGGTCGGCCATTTAAAAGTGAAAGAGAGTTCATACTCTCTTCGTCACCATAATTAATTCCAAAAGCTAGCTAAGCTAATGATAAAACTTCCTGAATAGCGAAAGCTAAACTCTAGAGCAAATACATCACCAAATCGTGAGCAAAAACTCCAGAATCAACAGCGTATCCATGTAGGTCTAGCCGGAGGCACGACAGAGGAAAAATTGAGGTGGTGTTGACAAGAAGTACTAGAGTACCTGACCACAGATGGCGCTGTTGTGTACACCCCCACCTGTATAGCGATCGCTGGCGTATCCCGACCGTAGATTTCTGTCGGGCAACAGAGTTGACAGCTACATGATTATCGGGTAAGATTAATATTGAAAATGAGTCTTTGTTTACATTGAGTATGGTATCTGGCCGACAGTTGGCGCTGATGGGCACACCCGCAACCTGTATAGCGATCGCTGGCGAGTTTTTTACAGTTTTTTGTCTGTCGAGCAACAGAGTTGCAGCTATATATATTCACCGGGTAAGTATATTCAAAAATTTATTTTATAATTAAAATATCATTTTCCGTGTTTAGTATGTGTATAAGGAAAGTATAATTAATTTTTAGGTCATAAATCATACGTATGTCGAGTAAAGTACATAAATCGTACCTACATCAGGTAAAGTACACGATGAACTTTATCTACGTCGGGTAAAGTGCATACAGTAAAGCCTATACCTATGTCAGGTTAAGTGCGTAAATGCCACCTACATCGAGTAAAGTACATAAATCTAACCTACGTCGGGTAAAGTGTATACAGTAAGTCCTACCTATGTCAGGTTAAGAGCATAAATCATACCTATATCGGGTTCCTGCATACAAATTACTACAATTTCTCCACCATCTCAGTTGTCTTAGTTCTTTGTTTCGATAACGATGTCCACCCCTCCTCCCTCCCTTGACTACTTCAACTCCTTGAATGGGAGACCATTCATTTCTACATACCATAAAACTTGGAAATCTCAAAAACACATTGACTTTGTATGATCTCTTTTCTAATTCTATTATGATTCTCATCTTTCTTTTAGGACTATAACTACTGTTAAACTTCTTCGGTCCAATTGTGTGGGGATAAATAAAAAAGAAACAGCAAAAATTAAGGGAAAAAGTTATGTATTGCTGGTGTAAACGAAGCGAGAGGTTTTTAAAAACCGTGCAATGAGCTGTAAAACCTTTGTCTGAGAAGGTATTCTGCCTATTTTTCCCTGTTGAAGCCCTTGGGCTTATAGCATCTTGATTTTCCAACTAGGATTGTAGCTTAGCTAGTAATAATAATAATAACAATTCCTATCAAGTTATGATTACCTGCTCGACCTATGATCGTTCTGTTTCTGGGGCCTAAAAATGTTGGAGAATATCAATCAAAACAAATTAGTTCAAATTCAGATGCATTCAACTTCCAAGATTTCACTGAACTTTTCTCAAACTCTTCACTAAAAAAAATAAGCAAAGGTACAATATGGCAGAAAGAGACATTACCTATAGTCCATTTGGTAAACTTACCCAATGAGCAGAACCTCCCATGCAATGCTGTCGTTTTGAAACGCCACATGTCGACTGTTGCACAAACATTGGACTGTTTAGCAAGATCTTCTGGATATTACAAAGCCCCAGAGATTTCCTGGATGCTAAATCCAGTGCAGGACATACACCTAAAAATTTATACTGTATTAAATAATCATTCTCTCAAAAAGAATATTTACCAGCCTAATTCATAAAAGGGATCTTTATTAAAGAATAATTTACTACAGAAGATCCTCAACTTACAAACTTAATTGGTTCCAAGGAGCTGTTAGTAGTAAGTTGAATTTTGGTCTAATGTAGGCCTAACCTGATTCCCGTGCCTATGATTTCCAGCAACAAAAGTCAACAAATATGAAATAGATATCAGGTTTTTACAAATGTTATTTTGCTTTCTGTATTAAATGATATATTGTTTTATTACAGTATTTCCTTATATTAACTTTGTTATTTTCTGTTGAATTTGTATTTGTATCTGAATGTTTGTAAGTCAAATAATTGTAAGTTGAAAACCTCCTTTTCATAATGTAACCAAAGAAAAAAAACCCTTGTGATAACTAGGATACTGTACAGCAGTTAATATTATGGTTATCTTGCATCAACACACATAGGGTCCTTCTTATTAAAAACAACAGACACAAGATGCATCTCTCGTCAACAACAAGGGCAACATTTTTTCACTAAAACTAATCTTGTCTTCGTGAAAGTAAATAGAATATTGCTCTTTTGTAGTTATATCACAATCTATTAAATTCTCTACTTTCTTAAACACATCCCGAACACAACGAAAGGTCCTGCAAATGACAGTGCATTCTATGTAAATGTGCAGTTTAGACCAACGCTATATTTTATATATTAGAACAAAGTTCTTCTAAGTATTACAGTAGGTTTTGTGAACCCTCATTCCCTAACTTAACCTAAAAGTCTGTATCACTTAGAAAACCTTATATAAGATGCTGTACAGTGTCTACAATCTGACATTATTATTATTATTATTATTATTATTATTATTATTATTATTATTATTATTAGAAGCTAAGCTACAACTCTAGTTGGAAAAGCAAGATGCTATAAGCCCATGGGCTCCAACAGGGAAAAATAGCCCAGAACGGAAAGGAAACAAGGAAATGACTACATTATGAGAGAAGTAATGCAATCAAAATAAAATATCTTAAGAACAGTAACAACATTAAATTAGATCTTTCACATATATATTATAAAAAACTTAAAAAAAAAAAACAAGAGGAAAATTAACAAGATAGAACAGCATGCCCGAGTGTACCCTAGTGCAAGAGAACTCTAATCCAAGTATTGAACATCAAATATAGAACAGGACTTGATAGAAAAGACAATTAGGCATTACAGCATCATACATTACTGTGCTTCCAAATTTCAGTTATTTAACAGCATATCTCATCTTACTCTCCTATGTTAATTCTAATAGTGAGGCCTTCCCCATCATGAGGCTCAATACTACACAGTAGTCTAGAAGTTTTATTCCAGCTGTGACCAAGTTGTGAAATGATCTTCCCAATCGGGTAGTTGAATCAGTAGAACTTCAAAATCTCAAGCTTGCAGCAAATGTTTTCATATTGAACAGGCCGACATAAGTCTTTTTATTGTTTATACAGTATATGAAATATCTTTTTTAAAGTTGTTAATATCTTCAAGATATTTTATTTTGATTGTTCATTACTTCTTACTGTACAGTATATCGTTTATTTATTTCCTTCTTTCCTTTCCTCACTGGGCTATTTTTCCCTGTTGGAGCCCTTGGGCTTATAGCATCTTGCTTTTCCAACTAGGGTTGTAGCTCAACTATTATTATTATTATTATTATTATTACTTGCTAAGCTACAACCCTGGTTGGAAAAGCAGGATGCTATAAGACCAGGGGCTCCAACAGGGAAAATAGCCCAATGAGGAAAGAAAAAAATAGAATATTTTAAGAAGAGTAACATTAAAATAAATAACTCCTATATAAACTACATAAACTTTAACAAAACAAGAGGAAGAGAAACTAGATAGAATAGTGTGCCCAAGCGTACCCTCAAGCAAGAGAACTCTGACCCAAGACAGTGGAAGGCCATGGTACAGAGGCTATGGCACTACCCAAGACTAGAGAACAATGGTTTGATTTTGGAGTGTCCTTCTGCTAGAAGAGCTGCTTACCATAGCTAAAGAGTCTCTTCTACCCTTACCAAGAGTTATATAACTCAATGCTTTTATGTATTTTTAGTTAAAATCTATTGACACCAATACAATATAACTTTGAATACACATTTATTGTACACACTATTAGTTAAAAGACAAGGGAGAGTAAGTTGGAATTATCAAGCCATTGTTTAATAACTACCTTTTATCTACAGTATTTTCTATTTGGTATTAAATAACTTGAAAAGTTTTCATATATTTGGTGTTATATACCTATGAATACAATTACTATTATCAAAGATGACGTACATATATTTTTTTTCTATTAATATAAGGAAATAGGTCTGAGAATGTCTTAAAAGAAACAGCAATTATTCGAACTTGTTCAGCCTTTGCCGGTGTCTGTTACCCAACCCATGTAAATGCTAACCCTTTTACCTCCAATGCTATTTGGAACTTTCCCACCCTTAACCCCCAGGCGTTTTCCATTTTCAAGCGCGTTTCGCAATATTTTTTTTTTTTAGATCGCGCTGGCAGCCTTAATTTTCATCATAGAGAGGTCAGGTTGGTCTCATTCTTTTGGAAAATGCCTGAGGTTTCTCATAAATTGATAAAAAGTATGCAAAAAAAAAATTTAAATATGTTATTTTCATTAGTAAAATAAATTTTTGAATATACTTACCCGATAATCATGTAGCTGTCAACTCCGTTGCCCGACAGAATTCTACGGGAGGGATACGCCAGCTATCACTATACTAGAAGGGGGTGTACTCACAAGCGCCACCTGTGGCCAGGTACTACAGTACTTGTTGTTGACGCCACCTCACTTTTTCCTCGGTCCACTGGTTCTCTATGGGGAGGAAGGGTGGGTCAATTAAATCATGATTATCGGGTAAGTATATTCAAAAATTTATTTTACTAATGAAAATAACATTTTTCAATATTAAACTTACCCGATAATCATGTAGCTGATTCACACCCAGGGGGGTGGGTGAAAAACCAGTGTACAAGACTAAAGGATAGCTAAGTATCCCGTATTTCATATAATCAGTTATCCACAATAACAATGAAATAATAAGTACCTGGTAAGGAAGTCGACTTGAACCGTTACTCTGCCTTTAATAAGATCGTCTTCCTTACTGAGCGCAGCGTTCCTCTTGGAAGGCTGAATCAACTCAAAGGTGCTAAAGTATACAGGGCTGCAACCCATACTAAAGGACCTCATCACAACCTTTAACCTCGGCGCTTCTCAAGAAAGAATTGACCACCCGCCAAATCAACAAGGATGTGGAAGGCTTCTTAGCCGACCGTACAACCCATAAAAAGTATTCAAGAGAAAGGTTAAAAGGTTATGGGATTATGGGAATGTAGTGGCTGAGCCCTCGCCTACTACTGCATTCGTTGCTACGAATGGTCCCAGGGTGTAGCAGTACTCGTAAAGAGACTGGACATCTTTGAGATAGAATGATGCGAACACTGACTTGCTTCTCCAATAGGTTGCATCCATAACACTCTGCAGAGAATGGCTCTGTTTGAAGGCCACTGAAGTAGCCACAGCTCCCACTTCATGTGTCCTTACCTTCAGCAAAGCAAGGTCTTCTTCCTTCAGATGAGAATGTGTTTCTCTAATCAGAAGCCTGAATAGTAAGAAACTGAGTTCTTAGAACTTGGAAAAGAAGGTTTCTTGATAGCACACTATAAGGCTTCTGATTGTCCTTGTAAAGGTTAAGACCTTTTTAGATAGTACCTAAGAGCTCTAACTGGGCAAAGTACTCTCTCCAGTTCATTCCCCACCAAGTTGGACAGGCTTGGGATCTCGAACGACTTAGGCCAAGGACGTGAAGGAAGCTCGTTTAGCAAAAACCGAGCTGCAAGGAACATGTAGCCGTTTCAGATGTGAAAACAATGATCCTGCTGAAGGCGTGGATCTCACTTACTCTTTTAGCTGTTGTCAAGCACACGAGGAAAAGAGTTTTTAATGTGAGGTCCTAAAAAGAGGCTGATTGGAGAGGTTCAAATCTTGATGACATAAGGAACCTTAGGACCACGTCTAGATTCCAGCCTGGAGTGGACAACCGACGTTCCTTTGAGGTCTCAAAAGACCTAGGGAGGTCCTGTAGATCTTTGTTGGTGGAAAGATCCAAGCCTCTGTGGCGGAAAACCGCTGCCAACATACTTCTGTAACCCTTGATCGTAGGAGCTGAAAGGGATCTTACTTTCCTTAGATATAACAGGAAGTCAGCAATCTGGGTTACAGTGGTACTGGTTGAGGAAACTGCATTGGTCTTGTACCAGCTACGGAAGACTTCCCCTTGAGACTGATAGATTCTGAGAGTGGATGTTCTCCTTGCTTTGGCAATCGCTCTGGCTGCCTCCTTCGAAAAGCCCCTAGCTCTTGAGAGTCTTTCGAAAGTCTGAAGGCAGTCAGACGAAGAGCGTGGAGGTTCGGGTGTACCTTCTTTACGTGAGGTAGACGTAGAAGGTTCACTCCTAGAGGAAGAGTCCTGGGAATGTCGACCAGCCATTGCAGTACCTCTAAGAACCATTCTCTCGCGGGCCAGAGCGGAGCCAACCAACGTCAGCCGTGTCCCTTTGCGAGAGGAGAACTTCTGAAGTACCCTGTTGACAATCTTGAACGGCGGGAATGCATACAGGTCGAGATGGAACCAATCCAGCAGAAAAGCATCCACGTGAACTGCTGCTGGGTCTGGAATCGGAGAACAATACAATAGGAGTCTCTAGGTTATCGAGGTAGCGAACAGATCTATGGTTGGCTGACCCCACAGGGCCCAAAGTCTGCTGCAAACATTCTTGTGAAGGGTCCACTCTGTGGGGATGACCTGACCCTTCCGGCTGAGGTGATCTGCCATGACATTCATACCGCCCTGAATGAACCTCGTTACCAGCGTGAGCTTTCGATCTTTAGACCAGATGAGGAGGTCCCTTGCGATCTAGAACAACTTCACGAAAGAGTCCCTCCCTGCTTGAAGGTGTAAGCCAGGGCTGTGGTGTTGTCAGAGTCCACCTCCACCACTTTGTTAAGCTGGAGGGACTTGAAGTTTATCAAGGCCAGAAGAACCGCCAACAACTCCTGCAATTGATGTGAAGTGTCCTTTGCTCCTGATTCCATGTTCTCGATCATTCCTGTCCGTCCAAAGTCGCACCCCAGCCCGTGTCTGATGTGTCCGAGAGGAGACGGCGGTCGGGTTTCTGAACAGCCAAAGGTAGACTTCCTTGAGAAGAAAGCTGTTCTTACACCACGCGAGAGAAGACCTCCTCTCTTCGGAAACAGGAACTGAGACCGTCTCTAGCGTCATGTCCTTTATCCAGTGAGCAGCTAGATGATACTGAAGGGGGGGAGGTGGATTCTCCCTAACACGATGAACAGGGCTAGCGATGAAAGTGTCCCTGTTAGACTCATCCACTACCTGACTGAGCATCGGTTCCTTCTCAGCATGCTCTGGATGCATTCTAGGGCTTGGAAGATCCTTGGGGCCGACGGAAAAGCCCGAAAAGCTCGACTCTGAAGATCCATACCCAGGGAGACAATGGTCTGGGATGGGATGAGCTGAGACTCCTCAAAATTGACCAGGAGGCCCAGTTCCTTGGTCAGATCCATAGTCCATCTGAGAATCTCCAGACAGCGACGACTTGTGGGAGCTCTTAAAAGCCAGTCGTCTGACGGAGCCGGACACAAGATCATGGTACTGCTGCACAGTCTGTGAACTGTCAACCATGGGGAAGCGAGGAAGTACAGTGACAACCCGAAGCTGTCTAGACTGTCTGGGTCGTACAGACAACTCCTTATCGGGTTGCTGAGGTTGCCGCACTGCGTCACAACAAGTCACTTCTGCTGGTTGTTGAACGTCTTCCCAGTGACACACTGACTCCGTAAACAAAAAATCCTTTAACAAGGACTAAGCTTGGACTGTATGTCTTGCAACACAGCTCAAGGTCTATGGGAGCAGGTGTGGTAACAGACGGGGTTAGTGACTGAAGTGGAACCATTACCTTCCCTGGAAGCATGTTATGCTTAAATAAAAGTCCATAGGAGGCTACGCAGCTAAAGGCTCCTCTCCAAATGTCAGAGTCCTCAAGGGAATATCAGAAGGAGGGAGAAAAGCACTTTCTCATCTACAGGGACCATATCTGAGAAAAGTTAAGTTCTCTCAGTGAGGGTTTCAATGGTGCAAAAGCAGCAGACTAGAAGGCAACATTATGAAACTGCTTGACAGTCTAGTGAGTTGGCAACAACCAAAGATGTATGACTGAGAAGCATGCGGTAAGGTATGCAGAGCATGTTGTATGCAGAGCATGCTGTATGCAGAGCATGCTGTATGTAGAGCATGTTGTATGCAGAGCATGCTGTATGCAGAGCATGTTGTATGCAGAGCATGCTGAATGCAGAGCATGCTGTATGCAGAGCATGTTGTATGCAGAGCATGCTGTATGTAGAGCATGTTGTGTGCAGAGCATGCTGAATGCAGAGCATGCTGTATGCAGAGCATGTTGTATGCAGAGCATGCTGTATGCAGAGCATGCTGTATGCAGAGCATGCTGTATGTAGAGCATGCTGTAAGGTAAGCAGAGCGTGTTGCATGGCGTTTAACATTTCTCAGAAATTCCATGACCAGTGCTAGAGTGCTTCATGCATGCTTGCATGGGGTTTTAATATCAACATAATATTTACCTTACATTCATAACTCATGATTCATTTTTGTTTTGAAGATATTTTTGCCATATTTTGTATTGTTAAAAATATATTGCAAGGAATACATATATATTTTTATATAAGTAAGACAAATAACCTCCATTATCATAATGTTTGTGTTTATTGTCATTTGTTATTTCTCAAGTTGAGGAGAAAGTGGCAGATGCATGCGTTGAGGTGGCTGACTCATAGCATGAGGTTGCTGCCTCAAGAGTTGCGCTTGCTGTAAGGGTTGCGGATGCGCAGTAGCAGGTTCCTGAGGAACGAGTTAAGGTTCCTGAGGTGTGAGCTGCGAGAGTTGAGATAGTGGCAGCGCAGAACGCAGTTCTTGTCTCGCGAGTTGAGGTTCCTGAGGAGCTAGCCTAAGCTGCAGCGAGTGCTGAGGTGGCTGCCTCATTGATAGAAGAGGTTGTCGTACCTCAAGAGATTGTTGCCTCGTTGGTGGAACCGCAAGCGGAAGCGGAGGAAGTAAGGCATAAGACTCCTGCTCCCATTGCTGAGGTTGCCTTAAGGAAGGTTAAGGTTGCTGCACAACGCTGGTAACTGGCAACTCAGAACGCGGTAAGGTAGCCTGAGGAACCTCAACTTCGTACGCCTGGCAGACTGGACTGCGGTGAGGCGGAGCTCTCGCAGGAGGAGGCGGAGGTTGCTGCACACCGCTGGTAACTGGCAACTCAGAACGCGGTAAGGTAGCCTGAGGAACCTCAACTTCGTACGCCTGGCAGACTGGACTGCGGAGAGGCGGAGCGTTCGCAGGCGGAGGTGTAACCTTCTCAGCCTGAAACTCACGCATTAAGACCCCAAGCTGCGACTGCATGGACTGCAGCAAAGTCGTCTTGGGATCAACAGACGATAAGGTCTGTTGTGGCATCGCCTTACCTCTCTTAGGAGGTGTGCAGTCACCTGAGACTGAGGAGAGTCAGAGCTAACCCAATGACTGCATCCGGGTTGTTGAACTCTAACTTCGTACGTCTGGCATAGGTCTGGACTTTACGTTCAAGAGGTCTTGAGACCTGAGACCAGCGTTTTCTCCCCGAAATTTCTTCTGCAGACGAGCAAAATAAGGGCTCAATCGTCTGCGGGTGGGAGTGACGGTCTCTTAAGACACGCCCGCAACCACCGAGGATACTTCTGTGCGCCGATCAAGGCCTGCCGAACCCTTTTGCCCTTCGACATTGCTTCTCCCCTGGGCTTGGGAGCTTGCAAGAGGTCCCGGACTGGGAGGACGACTGGCACGCACAGAAGTACCCTCACGCACAACACTGACACACTTTGCGCTAATCACTTATCACTTTTGATTTTCTGTTTGCACTTATTTCACTGAACTCGAAACTTTAAGTGGTTTGTACCTGAAACACGCAATTCTATCCTTTCTCAAAAGTTAGTAATTGCGAAAACAGAATTACAATGTAACAGAAAAATCTAATGAAAGATAAATAATTCAGTGGCTGGAAAGAGACTAAACACTAGATCAAATAAACTACGTTTAAAATCTCTCACCGCATAAAGCTTGAGAACAAGAAAAACTCTAGAAACGTTTACCTTCTTCCCCTAAAGAGACTAGGGAGAAGAGCAAAAACGATAACAACGTTACTCGCTTGAACGAAACGTTTATCCTCCTCTTTCTCCCTCCGTCTCTATCTCTCTCTCTCTCTCTCTCTCTCTTGACTTAGAACCTGAGAGAAGAGCCCAAACATATATATCGTTAAAACATATTATTGTTAAAGGAAAATATTTCCCAAAATGAAAAGTTCCTTTGTAGAATTAAAAGCATTAAGTTAAGAAAGAATGAACAAAACGCTAGACACGGTTACTCTTACTGCAACGTGACACCGTGAAAATTCTCTCTCTATCGTAACGATAGAGCGCAAGTTGAACGTTCTGAAACGTCAACAACTGCAGAGACAAAACAAAACGTTAGTTCAACTTTGAAAACAGTATGAGACTATCAAAGAAATTCTTTCAAAAACATTAAAATAGCATAATATGTTAACAGGTAAAACCGAAATGACGGGCTCAATGTTAATTAACTTCGGTACAAGAAAAGACCGCCTACCATTAGGAAAGGTCGAATATATAAAAATTAATTTTAATAATTTTATAATAAAAGGAAGTTAATCGAAGAGGCCTATAAAAGGCGGAGAGATATAAAATAAATCTATAACTTTTGTTAAGCAAAATTAAGAAAGAGAGTCTATACTCTCTTAGACACCAACACTTCCGTCTAAGGGAAGGGTCGGCCATTTAAAGGTGAAAGAGAGTTCATACTCTCTTCGTCACCATAATTAAATTAATTCCAAAAGCTAACTAAGCTAATATAGAAGATTCTAGTATAGCGAATAGCTGCAAATTTTAGAGAAATACTTCACCAAACCGTGAACAATACTCCAAAATCATAAGCGTATCCAAGAACGTCTTGCCGGAAGCACGACAGAGGAAAAAGTGAGGTGGCGTCAACAACAAGTACTGTAGTACCTGGCCACAGGTGGCGCTTGTGAGTACACCCCCTTCTAGTATAGTGATAGCTGGCGTATCCCTCCCGTAGAATTCTGTCGGGCAACGGAGTTGACAGCTACATGATTATCGGGTAAGTTTAATATTGAAAAAGCAGTTTTTTGCAAGGACGTACCGGTACGTCCATGGGGGTAAAGGGATGAGTTTTGTGAAACGTACCAGTACGTCCATTGAGGGTAAAAGGGTTAACACATGCCCACATCATCTCAGTCGTGACAATCTTATCACCTCTGTAATCTTCACTACGCCTGCCATTCTTATTTCATCGTTTTTCCCATTATTCAAGCAGTGATATTGCCATCATCCACCTCAGCATTCTAATCTCTGTTCTCTCAAGCCTATCACACTTACCTCCAGTTGAATCAGAAGCTACTCGTCTTTCGGATGTCTAGCATTACGTTGGACTTCAGACTGGGGAGGGTAGATGTGACTGGCAGCGATGAAGAAATAGTGAAGCCGATTCTCCACTGGGTATTTCTTGATAAATACAAACCTGGACAGATACCGTCGGAAATATTCCGAGCGACTGCCAGAACGCTGGATTTGTTCCCTAGCCTCTCGCATGAGACTCTCAATATTTTGGGTATGAGTGTCATGTCTAGCCTCAGTGTGACTCACGATACGGTGCTCATACCCGAGAGAATTTAGGGAGTTGTAGCTCGACCAATTATCGCTTATAATAATGCTCCCAGGCTTGATGTATTTCTGAATCAAAGGCACTAAGGTGGAAGAGTCACGGCTACTGATCATTGGTTCCAGAATAGGCACAAGAAAAGAGGTTTTTGAAACTCTCTCAATACCCCCGAACACCCGTGTATCACTGAGAGGCGGTTCACGGCTGTACTTTGGCTGCCACAACAGAGATTCGTCAATCTCGACCGTAATGCCTGGGCCACCGATGGGCTCTTGGTTATCCATAACATACTCTGTTACTTCAGAGCACAAGCTCTTATATTCTATGATAGTATTAGGCGATAATCCAAGATTCTCCATTAAAAATTGGGTGTCACAATGCTTATATAACCAGTAATTAACAAGCAGAATTATTTTCCAAGGAGGAAGATGCAAATTTTGAAGGAAAGTACCTTTATAGTCACTAACACTGTAGTTACAGTACTTTCTCTTCTTAGTTTTCGGAATGCGTACAGACGTTTTACAGTACCACGTATGTTTTTCTTCACGAAAATATAAGGCAGCATTGCATTTGGGACACTGAACACTTCTAGGAAGCACCAAATGCTCACGTAGAAAATTAGTTGCACGTTCTTCTTGAGTTCCATGATAGTCACTGTGAAATCGACGAATGCTCTCATAATACTTCATACTGCACAAAGAACATGTCTCAAATGAAGCAGCCATGACTGTCGACTGAAGCTGGTTTCGTGGATAATCCTGAAAGAAAAAAAGAACAACAGTAATTAGGTTTTCAAACATCATTCCTATTCCTACAATTCAACATGTACACAAAATATTTCATGGCTTTTTAAAACGAACAATTCATCGTAATTGGGATTTGTGATCACTAAAATCACCAAAGGCATCACAATAAAAACATAATCCCAATGTGAGCATAATTTGCCCAACATTACATTACTGTATACATAACACAGTGTGCATTTACAATTATTAATTTCTGAAAGACTTTGTTATATTTATTTGAGGCTCGAGGTGAGGGTGGCAGGTTCATCCTTGCCAAGATTCTTGGACATGATGTGTCCTACTATGTAAGTGGCATTTTTAGATTTATTTCAGAAGCAGGTCTTCTGAAAACTATTTAACTTTTACAATGACATTAAAATTTTATGGTTTTAATTGAATATTCTTATTTTTTTTCATATATATAGACTAAATGATATCAGCGTCAATGACCTTAGATGTCAGGATGCCTGAAAACTTTAAATCAATCAATCAATCAAAGACTTTGTTACGTTTGTAGGTCTATTCTTAAGCGGAGTTTACACGATTGAACGGTTTGTCAAACACGGTTGAAAGACCTGCTTGTCAAACGGTTCGAAGAAGTGGGGTCAGCCACAAATGCGTAAGGTTTGTGGACATTGAGGCCCCGCCCACAAAAGTCAGGCGAGAACAGACTCTTTGAACCGTTTGACGAGCGTTTTCGAAAACCGAATATCCCATTCACACGTTTGAACAGCACTTCAAACACTTGTCTATCGAACCACGTTCGACGAACCGTCTGACCGTGTAAACCCGCCTTTAGTGAGAATATTTGATGGTAAAGTAGGTATATTTGCATAAATCACTGTTGGTTTTATGCTTTTATTGTTCATATTGAGAATATTTGATAATAAAGTAAGTACCTTTGCATAAATAAAAAATAATCGTTAGAGAAAATAAAAGATCCAAGTGTATTTTAAGGCATTTTGCATTTTGAGAATTGTGAGAAACCTGTATTTTCAAGTTATAACGCTGATCGAAACACAAGAAGGTACACCTTACACCTAAAACACCGCATTTCACAAGGGAAACAAACACTAAGATATAACTTAGCCTAAATATCTCCACCTAACCTAACCTACGGCACCTTGTCCTCACCTACAATGGGAGTGTCTATAACCCCCAACTCAGTGGCCATGCCTTAAACCAGGGGTGGCCAACCTATGGCGCATGCGCCAACAGTGGCGCATTGCATGATTACAAGTGGCGCACGATACCCCAGAGATAATAAAAGAAAAAACATGCCTGCTCATAAAAAAATTGTTAATTATGTTCGTATACATTTATTAGTACCTTCAGGAATAACTAATGAATATTATCAATGCAAATTCAAAGTATCAACAAATGTAAGTACAGTTTACTTTGTATTCATTTTAATTCCTTTCCTTTACAACTGCTACATCTGTCCACACTATTACACACACACGTGTATATATATATATATATATATATATATATATATATATATATATATATATATATATATATATCAAAGGGTTAAATATATAACCGTCAAATATTTCCAAATCACCATAGTTGAAGGATTGAAAGGGGGTTAAATTTTGTGTGGCGCATCTGAATTATAAGTGAAAAAAATTGGTGCATGGGAAACGAAAGGTTGGCCACCCCTGCCTTAAACTAAGTGTCTTTTAGGTTAGGTCCTATCTCTGTGCTGTCTTCCCTTGCGAAATATAGTTTTCCAGCTGTACTTTCTTGTGTTTCACTTGATCTTACAACTTTAAAAATGCAGGTTTACAATGGTTATTGATGTTGAAATCTTTCAAAACACCCATAAGTAGAGGCGCAGACCTCCGCCGCGGCAGCTTATTTCTCGACCTTTTGCTTGACCTTGACCTTACCGTGTATTAATACGAGTGGATTTTCATACACTAAATTATGAACCAAGTTTGAAGTCTCTGTGACAACGATGTCCAAACTTATGGCTGATTACGTGATTTGGACATTTTACTTAAAAGTGACCATGACCTTTGACCTCGACCTTTCAAAATTCAATCATTTCCAGCTTTTTACATAACAGTTAATCCCTGCAAGTGTATTACTCTACAATTAAAATTGTGGCCAGGAAGCAGTTCACAAACAAACACAAACAAGGGGTAAAACATAACCTTGCAACTTTGTTGGCAGAGGTAAATATATCAGTAACTCCTCTAATATTCTCTGAAGGGAAATGGCCAGATATTAGGAATACAGTACAGTAATTAAAATTGGGACTTTCCCCCAAGTAAGAAAGCCGAGCGAACTATTTTAAAATGACGGAGGAATCCTCTATTCAGAAGTGTAGGTAATGGGTAATTATAGGCAAAATAAAGTCATGTGATATTGAAAATGGCTCTTAATGGTCACTTAGTATCAACCAGGTATTAGGAGTATAGAAAAATGGAAAATAACTTTGGGTAAAATTATTGTTATAGATGGGACAGCATTTCGACCATTATTGACGGATATAGATGTATATATATTTGACGATGTACGGTGAAAATGTGTCATTTTTTAAGAAAACAGGCGCTGTTCTATAGAAGAAAAAAAGCTGTTTATTAGTAGGAAAGGTTTTCCCGTCCGTTACTGTAAAACCTAATTTTGGAAGATGTTACAATTTATTTTTTTCATTAACTTTAGTATTTATTTTTGTTTCCAAGCATAGATTATAAGTTATGGGGTTTAATAGATTGTTTGAAAAACCCTAATCGACTATGTATGTATGTATGAATATTATTATTATTATTATTATTATTAGCAAAGCTACAACCGTAGTTGAAAAAGCAGGATGCTATAAACCCAAGGGCTCCAACAGGGTAAAATAGCCCAGTAAGAAAAGGAAACGAGGAAATAAGACAAGGGGTCCAACAAGGAAAATAGCCCAGTGAGGAAAGTAAATAAGGAAATAATTAAACTATATTATATCATAAATATTTTTTTCTTATAATACGCAAGAGGCAAAAAAAATGATTATCTGTTCAAAATGTGGTACGACTTAACTGAACTTTTCATGCTACCTTTATTTTCTTATTCCTGCTTTTTGTATTTCTACAATGGCTATTTTTTCTGCTTATAAGGGTGCTTCTCTCATTATAACTGCATTATTTAATGAACCTTATTCAGACAATACCTGGGTTTCTTTTAGTTAAACACAAGCACAAACTTTCAATCTTTGTATTAGGAGAGGGATTGTTAGTAGTAAAAGGGCAACTAAGATATGGAACAGCCCACCATTTTTTTTTTTCTTGAGTCCTGTTAAAGATTATCATGGTTCGTCGTTAATGAATTTTGACAAAAAAATGTGGCTATTGTATGATTTGGAAGTAATGACCAAGTGAAATAATTAAATTGGTTTACAAATAATTATGTTTGGGGTATATATTTTTTTTTTTCATAAAATGATGGGGTTTTACATAATTCATAATAAAGTATTTTATATATATATATATATATATATATATATATATATATATATATATATATATATATATATATATATATATATATATATATATGTGTGTGTGTGTGTGTGTGTGTGCGTGTGTGTGTGTGTGTACTGTGTGGAAAGGATTAGCTGGTCTTTATTTCAACACTCCCACGCTGTTGTACAATATCTAAATAGCAAATTATTAAATTCATCTTTTTTTTTAATTTGCTTTATTTTGAAATAAAATTTTAACATATAAGCCAGATTTGTAGAAGAGTAAAAGAATATGTGTAGCTTTCTTTAGGACATTTAAGTCAAGTTATTTATATATATATATATATATATATATATATATATATATATATATATATATATATATATATATATATACTGTATATATAAATTTGTATGCTAATAGTTCTTTGAAATATATCTAGTTCATGTTCTAATGCTTCAGTAAGGCTCCAAGTTCCTGCTTTAATGTTGTTAGTGTTTTCAAAATATTTTATTTTAATTGTTCATTACTTCATTTATCATTTATTTATTTCCCTATTTCCTTTCCTCACTGTTTGAGTCCTTGGGCTTATAGCATATTGCTTTTATAACTAGGGTTGTAGCTTAGCTAATAATAATAATAATAATAATAATAATAATAATAATAATAATAATAATAATAATAATAATATCTGAAGGACTAATAGAGGGGCTAAAAATGACTGTCAAGATATATATTGCTTGTCCCTGATTATATACGATATCTTCGGATAGTCGTTCCAGGGGTTAGAACCCCGTAATACCCGACAGTAATTCTCTTATAACATCAATCGCAGAAATATTATACAGTAGGAAGCTGCCGGAGGGAACTTCCATCAGGAGGACATGGCTATCTCACCCAAAAATAGATTTTTCCTACGTCAAAATCCCTTTTATGTTCATTTTCAAAGCCATCAGTACTGTCCTAAAGTCTAAGTCAGTAGTTGGAAAGATAATACTGTATGTCTTTCTTTGTTGGTCGATTTCCATTTTGTAGACCAGATTTTAGCTGCCTTTTTTTTTTCTTATATTGTAGAACTTGTGTTTTTCTTTTTTATATATTCATATTGGTATTGGTATTATTCAGTTTGTTCATTAAGCAAAATCCTAGGTCAGTACATTCAAGACATGGCCAATGTTGTTTGATATACTAGTCTCCTGGCTAGTACAGTGGTAACGTGTTTTCCTAGCATTCGCGTGGCAGCAAATCGATCCCAGCCTAGGACTGTGAGTTTAAGCTGTTTACTGAAGAGACTACTGCTGTGGTTGGGCACCACAGTGGGATGTTGGGCTTGCTTGACTGACGTTCTGGTGAGATGTTGGGCTTGCTTGACTGACGTTCTGGTGAGATGTTGGGCTTGCTCAACTGACGTTCTGGTGAGATGTTGGGCTTGCTCGACTGACGTTCTGGTGAGATGTTGGGCTTGCTCAACTGACGTTCTGGTGAGATGTTGGGCTTGCTCGAATAATGTTCTAGTGAGAATTCATTCTGATAAAAATGGAACTAAAACCAGACGGCTTTAACCTTTACGCACCCTTCCACACGAGGGGCAGATGCAGGACAGGTACTCAGGTTTACCCATAATTCTCTCGCTTTGAAATGGTGTTACCAGATCAAACATTCCAAGGCAGACAGTGGGCACATGCAGGCAAATGTATGACTTGGGCCAGACTCTGGGCAGAGGGAAGTCAGAGTTGTGTCAGGCAGTAGTGAGGCGTCCATCAAATACCTCAACAATGGGCACGAGCACTTCAGGGGGTTTGTCCGTTGTTCCCTCATCTATAATGTCATCTAAACTTGATTGTCAGCCATATAGCAAAATTAGTAACAGGGGCTGGCCCCCGTGCTTTTACTCATTGTGTGGAAGGGCCTTTAAACTATAATTGGTGATATTATGGACCTTACAGTTGCTTTAAAATTACGTTTTATTATATACAGAAACTTTTGGTTTCTCAAATGTTGTAAGGTTACTTATCTCCCCTCCGTATAACATTCTTTTACGTGTGGTTTCATTCATTGTGCAAGGATATATGGCAGTTTATATCAGGAATGATCACTCCTCTCAGAAGTACCATTTCTTCTTCAGGCAAGGGGTTACTGCACTAATTGTTCAGTGGCCACTTTCTTCTTGGTAAGGGTAGGAGAGACTCTTTAGCTATGGTAAGCAGCTCTTCCAGGAGAACGACACTCCAAAATTAAACCATTGTTCTCTAGTCTTGGGTAGTACCATAGCCTCTGTACCATGGCCTTCCACTGTCTTGGGTTAGAGTTCTCTTGCTTGAGGGTACACTCAAGCACACTATTCTCTCTCTTATATCTCTTCCTCTTGTTTTGTTAAAGTTTTTATAGTTTATATAGGAGACATTTATTTTAATGTTACTCTTCTTAAAATACAGTATTCTATTTTCCCTTTTTCCTTTCCTCACTGGGCTATATTCCCCGTTGGAGGCCCTTGGCTTACAGCATCTTGCTTTTCCAACTAGGGTTGTAGCTTAACTAGTAGTAATAATAATAATAGTAATAATAATAATAATAATATGAATTTAAACTTCAAGAGATTCATATCATAGAGATAGTGCCATACATAACACCTTTCATTCGTGCCTTTGGGCTCCGTCTATTGCAACCCAGACTTTGATTATAATGTACCTTCAATTCTAAGTCTTGCTTTTCCCATCTTAAGGCTCAATACTACACAGTACACTGTTAGTTTTATTCCAACTGTGACCAGATTGTGGAATGATCTACCTAATCTGGCCTAGAGTTGGTAGGACTTATCAAGTTAAAATTTGTAGTGAACATTTTTGTTGAACAGGCTGACATGTCTCTTGATAGTTTATATATGAAAGATTTATTTTAACATTGTTAACGATCTTAAGATATTTAATATTCATTATTCGTTACTTCTCATGGAGTTTATTTCCTCATTTCTTTTCTTCACTGGGATATTTTCCCTGTTTGAGTCCTTGGGCTTATAGCATCCTGCTTTTCAAGTTAGAGTTGTAGCTTTGCTAGCCATAATAATAATAATAATAATAGACTAGCAATTACTACCTTTCTAACATCATGACGAAGATACAAGATGCTACACTAATACCATGTTATGGGCTGCATTATTGCAAGCACCCTTGTCTTGCCAGAAGGGCCAGGCAATAAAAAACAACAAAAAATGTATAACTTTGATGTTTATTGATGATTCCAGTGATCACCACAAGCACTTTTTCTTTTACTTTGATTTTGAATCAGGCTGTGAGAAAATCACAAATGAAGCCACATATAAATATATCAATTTCTTGGACCCAGATTCACTGATTTATAATACTGTACACTTGAACAATGTTACTTTAAAGATAAAATCTTAATACCATGTGAAAACCTTTTGTATTTGGTAAAATACAAAGACATAAATAGTTAGTTATGAAATATTTATTATTATTTACAATTGCTTAAATGTATGGAATGATAATTGTTAATTAGACTTTAGTTATCATAGATATTAAGTTTCTAATTTCCTCAGGTTATTTATGTTGTTTTTTAAATATATAAAATAGAAAAACCAAAAAAAAATTATAAAATGGCTAACTGCATCATTCACGGTAAGACAAATTACCTTTCAACATAACATAGGTTTCAAACATTTTGTTGGATAGGGTTGGAACATCCAAAGGTCCAGGAAAGTCAAAGAGCTTTTCGATAGGAGCAGACGAAGGTATAGGAGTGTTATACTTTAAAAAGACTCCTTTAATTGATGGATATTGAACCAAGGATGTGAGAGCATGGCTGCTGTCGTATAAGTAGTTCAAGACCTCCACCTCGGCCATGTCGTTCTTGGCCGCAGGAGCGAGGTCCTTGCCGAAGTCAAAAAACTCGTCTGAACTATTGTCCGAATTAAGTTTCTGCTGTTGGTGTTCCGTTAGCGATGATTTTTCAATTTTTATTGCCGTGATTAACAGTTCTTGCACTCGTTTTCTGTTTACGCTGGTGTTCGTCTCCTCCTTGATCGTCAACCACCTCAGTTTGAATTGCGGATTTGAAGCACAGGCAACGATGGCACCGTTTATCGAAGTATCCAATTGCAAAAAATGATCAAAATGTAGTTTGAATGCTTCCATTACTCTAGCAAGTACCGGCTGACAGTACTGTAGCTTTGACGGCAGCAATGCCCTCAACTTCTTTTCAATTGCCAACAAAGTTGGAAGCAAACTTCCATAGAAGCAATTCTTGTCATTCTGCCACCTTTTCAATCCATTTGCTACCGGCTCCAAGACGGCAACGTATTCGCCGAGGTAATCGAGTTCTTGACCTTCAAACTGGGGCAAATTGAAAGCTTGCATTACGTTGCCGAGTTTGATTCTGTGCCGCAAAAGTACCTGAATGCTGTTGTGTAAAGAAACCCAACTGGTGCAATTCGGCAAAATAGGAGAACACTTGAAGATACTCTCGCTGATTTTTGCTAGATTTGGGTTTCTCATTTTTTTCCATACTGAAGAGCATTTAGACAAGGCATTACGGTGAAGTTTCCCAAGTGATCCATTGAAGACGGAGTTTAGGTCCTTTGTGCAGATCATACTCAGTACCTGTGACATGCATCTCATATTGAAAGGAAGAAGCTTCTCTACCCTTGTCTCGATACGGGAAGAACTCAGCATATCCTCGTCGCTGGTATCTGTACTGTCGTAAACATCACCGGGTGTTTCCGATCTACCTAGAGATTGGATGCCGTAATCTCTAAAAACATCCACAAAATTGCATCGACATCCTTTCATAATTGCCGTAATCTTAATAACGCGGATGGAGTACTGTTTAAGGATGTCATCCATTATCTGTGATACCTGGTCATCTTTAATGTCCTTGAATCTCTTCAAGGCAAGACTGGCACTACGACGTTCAAAGGTTTCTCCATCGATCTGTAAAGAGGAATAGATAAGAATAAAAGTGAAATTAGCATTGAAATGTTTGCTGGAAATTACAAAATACAGTTCTGTACAGTAATTTGAGTTTGTGGGTTTTAATACCTACTGAGTATATTATTGTGAATATAAAATTTCTTAGGGTTGTGGTGGCCGATGTGGTAACGTCCCTGGATGGTGATAGCCAGACTGAGGTTCGAGTCCCGCTAAAACTTGTCAGTTTCTTTGGTCGCTGCAATCTCACCATACTTGTGAGCTAATGATATGGGGTTTGAGGGAGCCTATAGGTCTATTTGCTGATTCATCAGCAGCCATTGCCTGGCTCTCCTTGGTCCTAGCTTGGGTGGAGAGGGGGCTCGGAAGCTGATCATATGTATACACGGTCAGTCTCAAGGGCATTGTTCTACTTGTTAGGGCAATGTCACTGTTAATTGCCTCTGCCATTCATGAGCGACCACTAAACATTTACTGTAGTGCCAAGTACTTTATTTTTTATTTTTTGTACAGCAGTTTCACTGGACATCTGTACGATGAGGGGATGAACTTGAAATATACCCAACTATAGTCCATTTTTTTTAATATGATATTTTCATAATGATATAAATTTTTTAATATACTTACCCGCTGGTTATATAAGAATGGCTAGCGTCCCTGACGCCTCGGCAGGAAATTCAAAAATCCTGCGTGGCTTTCGCAGATATGCCAGGTGTACACTAGTGCCCTCATGGTACAACAGGTGGAACTATACCAACCTCTTCAGATTTTCCATGCCCCATGGTCTATAGAGGGGAGGAGGGTGGGTTTTTAACTTATATAACCAGCGGGTAGGTATATTCAAAAATTTATTTTATTATGAAAATATCATTTTTAAATATAAAACTTACCCACTGGCTATATAAGAATGGCTGATTGACACCCTTGGTGGTGGGTCAGAGACAGCTACATAATTGGAAATTCACTTATGTGTTACACAAACTACTTAAGAGGTTCTCACCTGATAAGGAAGCTGACAGCGATGCTCTGCCTCATTTTGTCTGCTATCCTTAGAAGATCCAGCGGTCCACCCAGGGGGCTTATGATCTCTAGGAGCTGTCAAACGGTTCAATAACCTATAACATGACAGGACCTCAACTAATACCCTTGTTCCGGGCACTCTCTAGGAACAAAATGACCACCTGACTAGGTCAAAGATTGCGGAGGATTGTCGACCAATCTTCACGTACAATCATAAAAACATATATAATAGTTCCAAGAAAAGAACAGGGGTACTAGGAATATAGGGAAATGTAGTGGTGAATGTCTCACCTACTACTTCACTCGTTATTAGGAGTGAACCCAAATCGTAGACGTCCTCATAAAGACTGAATATGATCTAAGAAAAGCAAGGCGAATACAGGAATACCCCTTCACAAGGCTGTATACGCGATGCTTTGCAGAGAACAGATTAGTTTAAAAGTTACAGAAGCTCTTATAGCTCTAACTTCATGAGTCTTTACCCTTTTGACATGTTACAATCTGTTACACAACAGTATGAAAGAACTCTTGTCATTAAAGTCTATACTAGACGATCGAGTGTTTTAGACATAGATAGCGCAGGCTTCTTGACCGTGCACCAAAGAGTCATGAATAGACTCTTGACTTCTTTGGTCCTGTCCCAATAAAACTCCATCGTTTTAACCGGGTAAAATATCCTTCATAGCCCTTCACAAACCAAATCCGAGAGGATAAAGATCCTGAAAGATTTAGGCCATGGATGAGAAGGACGTTTGTTAATGATCAAGAATCCAGGATGCAAGGCGCCTATGGCTTAACCATTGTGAAGTCCATGTTCTTGCTAAAAGATTGAACTTCACTGGCCCCCAACTATAGTAGACTTATTTAGAAAGTCTCCAAGGTTAGGCCTTAAAAAGAAAACAAGTGTAAAGGCTCGGATCTGTCACTACCGCGAAATTCCAGAAACGAATCCTAAATTTAGGCTGGAGTATCTTGCTGACCCTTCTAAATCATCTTAAATGACCTGAGAAGATCTATAAGGTCTTTACTTGATAGATGCAATCTCCTGCGTCTGCAGACAACTGTCCGCATACTCCCTTGATGGTCGAGGGGGAAAAAATGTGTTTTCCCTCCAAAGTCTGAGAAGAAACAGGCCGCTTGTCTTAGAGTTGCCAAATGAAGAGCCCTATAGCTCTACACCACTCCATAAACCTCCCTAATTTGGTTGTAAAACCTTGAGGCAAAGGTACAAGCAATAGCCTCAGCTGCCTCCTTCGAACAACCTCTTGATCATAGGGGTTTTCCAAAATACTGGAGTTAGACCTAAAACTTGATGGTTTAAAAATAAAGCGTTCGTGATCCTGACACAGGAAAAAACGGACTGATGACATGATTCCAGCAAACACCCAGCATGTCCCCAGCATGGGACCAGTATGGTTCTAGCCTGCAGTATATGCTCATCAAGTCGCGAGAGAGAGAGACAAGATCTAGACCTCCTCCCAGCATGCATCCATATCAGTCGCAAAAAACCGATACTGAAGCTAGGCCTGCTGAAAAGAAGCATCAACAACATGAACCTTATGCTGTGAAGTTAAGACCTGATCGTGTGTACCAACAAATGTTCAACACACAAAGTCAAAGTTTGACACCAGAAAGCGTTAGCTGTGAGGCGACGCAAAAGCAGTCTGTCCATACTGCTGTGACCCAAAGACTAGACTGTATACGTCTAATATGCGACTAAAATGTCGCATGTGCTTGCATCCCCGTAAGGTGCCAGCATGCTGTATGCATTCACCTTGTCGAGTGGATACAGCACTCTGTGTACGTCTCGCCTGCTGTAAATCTACAGCGTGCTGCCCGTAGGCAACAGTATCGTGTCCGGTCAGTAGCACACCGGAGCAACTGTTAGTCTATCATGATGCGGAAAAACCTGACTGACCTTATCCAGTATATGTCCCGGCTGCCACATGCATCTAGGTTGCTTAGAATTTCAGGATGCCATGTTTGTCGAGAGATGCTCGCGTGTAGTATGCGTCCGTATGAGTGGAGACGCGTATCCCACAGATCGCGAGGATGGGACAACTAGATGAAAGGATCAACTTTGACTGTCAGCGTCTGAGCCCACATGCACGTCTGAGCCGCTACAGGCGTCTGCTCTACTGCTTCCCAACACAAGAGCGTATCTTTGCGAGGAGACGCTACTGAGCATCGGAGAACTATGCTATATTATACTAAAGGAAAAAACATCCCTTAAATCCCTTTGATCTATGCTAGTCTTCACTCTTTTAGGAGAAAATATTTTTTCCCCTTAACCCTTTTACCCCCAGGCTATTTGGAAATTTCCAACCCTCAACCCCCAGGGGGTTATTTTTTTCCCAGCACATTTTGCAGTATATTTTTTTTAAATTGCTCTAACAGCCTTAATTTTTGTCATAGAGAGGTCAGGTTGGTCTCATTCTCTTGGAAAATGCCTGAATTTTCTCAAAGAATTATCATGAATATGAAAAAAAATTTTTTATAGCATTTTTTTGCAAGGACGTACCGGTACATCCATGGGGGTAAAGGGATGGCTTTTGTGAAACGTACCAGTACGTCCTTTGGGGGTAAAAGGGTTAAGAATTGTAAATGCTAAAAAAGAGATGAAATTGACCTCCTTTAGCTCAGACCAACCCTACACTCGCGGGGCAGCTTGTGCGCCACCTCAAACGTGAGCGAAGGGTAGAAGAGATCATCAACCGCAGCCCCGTGAGCGACCTGGGAGAGTCCCTATGACATTCCCAGCGCGCCTTGTGCGTGACCTGAACGTATCCCATGCTATGAGATATCGTTAACAGTAGTCGCCCGACCCCAGAAGAAAGAACTAAACAATTCCTCAAACTGGGGGCGGAGAGCGAGTGTAAACAGAAGCAAACTGAGCACCTCTTCTCTCGAAGAATAATGCGTCTTGCGTGCTTTTGGCGCTGACACGTCGCCTTTTTTCAACAGAAAAAACTTCCGGCAACCATCAGTAACTGAGGGATAAGTTACTAGAAAACATACGACTCCTGAAAGGTCTGGGACGTACTGTTTGTTGATGACCAAGTCTAGGTTCTGCAACCTTCTAAGAGGACAAAGTCTATCTTCCCTGACTGTGCTTCAGATTCCAGAGGAAGAGCCAGGATTATATATGACTCTTCTAACTTCCGCTCCTCTCGTGGAAGAAAAAAACACACCCGATTGCTTCTCATTTAAGAATCGCAACGCACCTGCTGGGAGAGCAAGTTCTGTCCGCGTGCCTACATGATGATTAACTTCCTAGTCTAGTAGACAGGAAGAACGTCAAACGTCATCCGATTGAAGCTGCGCTCTGATCAAATCGACGACGTACGGACCAAGGGTCCACTCCGTTCTTTTACCAGGGCTGCAGAAGCTGTTTAGCCTGGCTCCCCCCGCTGCTTGAAGGGGAGAGCAGTCAGAGCCTGCCTCGACTGGGCTTGGCTCCTCTTTTCCTTTGCTTCCTTGCCTCTGGTTTAAAAGTACAGTACTTCTCCCTACAGGTTTACCTTGAAAAGGCTGGGCAGAATGAGAATAATGTATAATGTCTCCTCCTTAGTTCTACGAGAAGAGAAGGGCGTAGGTAAAACCTTACTGACTGTTTTAGTAACCAAAGCTTGAGTAGCCTTCTGAGCCCAATTTGCAGGCACTTCCTTAACTAAATCCTGCGGAAAAGAGCAGAAGATATGGGTGCAAAAGCAACTCCGATTTCTAACATGGAGTGATACCCGCAGAAAAGAAGGAACCCAAAGTAGCTCTTTTCTTTATAACTCCTGCAGTAAGTAAAGCAGCCAGTTCGTTAGAACCATCCCTGATTGCCCTGTCCATACAAGACATAAGTTGGATAAGACTACTTATGTCCGTGTCCTTTATCTTGGTTACTCTTCTGCTTAAGACTCCCAGTGACCACTCAAGTAAATTAAATACCTCAACTCTCTGAACTATCCTTTCAAGAGCTGGTCAAACTCCGACATTGACCACTACAGTCTATTCCTTCTCATGGCCAGGAGGCTTGAGAAGTCTCCCTGCGCAGACGCCGGAACTCCCAAACCCAAGACTTCCCCCGTCTCATACCAAACGTTTGACTTAGAAGCTAACTAGGCTGGTGGAAAAGCGAAACATGTCCTGCCCAGAGCTTTCCTTAAATCCATCCACGCTCTTATTAACTTCAATACTCTCTTAGAGCGGGAAAGCACCTTTTTTGTATAGAAGGAAGTCTCCACTGCCTTGCCTAAGGTAAACTCATAAGGGGGAGATCGCAGAGTAACTGGTGTAAAATAGTCTGGAAAAAATTCCGAGAAGACTAGCTTTTTTTTTTTAGTCCACCGAATGTTAAGGTGGTTTCTCTTCCTTTCTCTCTGAGATATCCTCCAATTGATCCTCGTGAGAGAGAACCTCATCCGGGTCTACTTCTAACAAATCAGAGATTGGAGCTAAGCAGGCGCATCAGTGGTAACATGGGCGCGCTTGCGTTGATCCATATCCACATCCAATTGACAGCCACTTGCCTTGGTTTGCTGTCACGATTGATTTTATAATAGATTAAATCTAGCTGGTGCTGGCGCTTCGCCTCGGCCTGGCGCGCAGCGCTCACGTGATATTCGCGCTACCGCCGCTGCTCGCGCTGGCGCTCTGCCCACTCATGACTCGACTGGCGTGGGTCGTAGCGCTGGCGCTTGGCGCCTGCCTGGCGCTGGCGCTTGCGCCGACACTCAGCGCCTTCATCAATCAACTTCTGAGCCTCGTTACGTTTCCGCTCAGGCTCCGCTTGCGCCTCGCGCCTGCCATTTGGCAACGTCGTCACGCTTAAACTAACGATCGGCTGTCTGCTTCTTTTAATAGCTGTTGTGAAAACAGAGCTCTGCCGAGACAAATCTACATCGACCTGCCGCTGAACAGTGAAACTGGGAGACCGCCTGTGCGATATCACGTCGGTCCCAGCGACGATAGGCCGCCTGTGCGACAACGGGTCTACCACCGAAGACTAACGCCCAGGATCACCATCAACAGCCGGAAGATAAGACTGCATCATCAACGAGAGCTGTTGTTTGAAACATAAATATGCAGAACAAATCTAATATTGTTTTCAGCTCAGCGCCTGAAAAGCGCGTATAATATTTGACAACATTAATACCTCACTCTATCTATAACGAGGGTGAGCGCCTTGGCGCCTGCCTGGCGCTCAAGAGGACTTCTGTTCGGGTCTTAAAAGACTGTAGCGCCTAGCTACTCTCTCGATTCCTTTCGTCGTTCGACTTAACTTCTCCCCTCCCGGGAGCTTGACAGAGGTCTAAGACTAGGATAACGACAGATCCGAACAGAAGCACTCTCCACTGAATAAAATTCACTGCGTAATTTAACACTAAAAATTTTCATTCTATTCTTTGTTAAAAGAAAGTTTCACAATCATTTGAAAGCCATAGTATACGTTCTCTCAAACGAAATGAACTCATTTACAGAGAGACTTACAATTCTATCAATCGTCCGAATGGGAATGAAAAATTACTGAATCCCATATAAATGCAGCGAAAAATGACTAATTCGAAGATAATTTGTATTTTTCCTAACCATACAAACCTTAGCTATTTACAAAGGGTTACCTTTTAGCGTAGCTGAAATGGCGAGCCATTAGAATTTAACGAGGGTGTATTACCCCCGCGCTAGTTAGCGGGGGGGTAGGGGAGTGGTAGCTAGCTACCCCTCCTCCCCCTCACACACAGGTGAATACTCACTTTCACTTAGAGGTAGGACTTGTCTTGGGGGACAGGGCTGGCGGGCAAATATGTGTAAATAGCTAAGGTTTGTATGGTTAGGAAAAATACAAATTATCTTCGAATTTGTCATTTGTTCCGTAACCGAAATACAAACCACGCTATTTACAAAGGGTGACTTACCCCTTAGGAAGGGTGGAAAGTCCCCAGCCATACTGGCTTTGTCTTTACCCGGGGACTCAGAATCCGAGTGAGTCGCACTCGAGAAAAGGAGTCCCTGCACCTCACAAGTTCCTTGCTCCGCAAGGAACCATGTGGCCTACGTAAGCTTGTGTGTGAAGGAAGAAGTGTGACCCGTCCTAGGCAGTTGACCTGGAGTTCCAGAAGGAACTCTGGGTTAGGACGTTCCCAATACCACCTCGTCAGGGTATGGGGGACGCGACAGTATTGACTCAATACTCGGAACACAAGGAAGCATGGTTTCTGGAGAGGGAGGTCTCAACCTTCCGGACTCACCAGTGGTAGCTTATACACCCCCCCTGGAACCCCCCCAAGCGGCGGCTCGAGCCCTAAACCACGCCCCTTGGGCGGAGTTACCAGTGACGAGCGGGTTGACTCGGCAATGTAAGTCACATTTCAGAAGTTGACTTCGGCACAGAACGTTCTCCTCTTTTTCCCTCCCGCTGCTCCCAACATATATTTGCTGATTTTCATTATTCTGCACTCAGCAACCAGAGTAATATCTCAGCCCACGGCTTAATTATGTCTAGGCAAATTCTTACCTCCGTGGAGGTGCATCGGCTTAGCGAAGACTCCAGCGGAGAGGAGAACGTAATCAGTAACGAAAAACGAACACAATCGACTGCAGATAGTGATATGCCTTCTAATTCTGATATCGTAAATATGTTACTCCAACAGAATCAAACTCTCATGAAAATCATCCAGAAAAGGTAAGGTTTTAAATTCTGTTTACAACGAAAACGTCATATGGAAAGCAGCTGATTTAGACTAATGACGTCACAAATGCAAATGGCGGCCCCCATACGTAAGGTTGTTATGATTTGAATGCTTAGAGCAGGCACTTCCGAACATAGCGTAAGTAGCTTAAGCAAAGCATGTGCATGATTACTACACGATTAATTGGTATAAACAAACTAAATACTCCAATTTTTATATATTACAAAATTATAATTAAGCACACAAACAAATTGCTTGCCTGACACATCAAAAGCACGCAGCTTAATAGGCAGTAGGCTAGACCACAGGTAAGTTCAAGCTTACATTTCTCGCTTTAAACCCATCGACACTAGCCTAGGCCCTGGGGGGCTATCTGATAAGGGTTACACATGAGGCAGGTCTAGTTTATTAATAATAACAGTTTTAAACTTATCATTCACTTAAATATGGCACTGAATTAACCTAAGAGGGCTATTTGAGTCGTGAACCCCATTGCCTGACTTCAGCCTTCTAGGTCCGCTGCTGTCCATATTTACTATACCTGTTGAACAAAAATTTCAATTAATCTATGGTAAATAAATCACTGATATTAAACATTCATCTCGGCAGAAGTGGTTCACCTGCTAAGAAGAATGAGGCTCCCCCTCCTACTAAGCGCTCAAGACGATCACCTGAATTACCTGAAAGTGCAAATTTAGACCTCTTTTCCTTTTATAATAATGGAGATGAAAGTGATTACGAAGATTTCAACCTTCTTACCTTCAATAAACCCATTCCTTCATATATTTCCACCAATTTCAAAGCTGAACCATCTTTTCATAGAGAAGGGAAAATTCAATTGAATAATTCACTAGTAGCATTAACTTTCAGTGAAGGCCATAGTGATAACCGGGATAAATTCTTTGTTAGTAGTCAAAATAAGGAGTTCTCAGACTTTTTTAAATTAATTAATACTCCAAAGTTGAATTTCTGGCCTGAAGGTAAGGTATTTGATGACAGTTATAAGAGAAAATTTTTTTATGACATTGAAAATATTAAAATGAGTATTTCTGCCTTTCAAGGGCATGCAGCACTGGCACACATTGTATACCCCTCCAAAGTAAATGACATTGATTTTTTGTCCAAAATTATTATTGGTCCCCTAAGGAGGAGCATAGACCTCATACAAAATTTGATAAGAAATTTCAGAAGCAGAGCACTTCCTAGATACCTCAAGGAAGAAATAAGAGATCTTATAATCAAAGCAGACATTAAAGAAGTTTGGAATTTAACTGAAGACCAAAAATCAGCCATTGCTGCCTGCTTTCACAAGGGTCCCCTCCTCAGAGGAGGGGCAGCAAACTTCAGGGGTAGGAAATTCAACTTCGGGGGCAGATTTCAGGGAAGAAGGTTCAGTTTCCTCAAAGGCAACCCTAACTTTAGATTCAAGTCTCAGCCGCTTAGAAGAGGTAATAGGCGAGGTGGGTACAGGGGGGGGGGAGGTCACAAAATGGACAAGCTAATAGTTCAGGAGCCAGAGAAAAGAAAGACCATAGAAATTGAGCCATGCTCCGCACCAGTTCAAAGAGAGATTTTTTCAGCACCAGTATTCTATGCACCAGTTGATAACGATGTTTACTCTGCACCAGTTAATAATGAGCTTTGCTCAGCACCAGTTAATGAGCTTTGCTCAGCACCAGTTAATAACGAGCTTTGCTCAGCACCAGTGGTTAATGAGCTTTGCTCAGCACCAGATAATAACGAGCTTTGCTCCGCACCAGACCATCATGACATTGGGCCAAATGCTATAAATCAAGATAGAAGTAAAGAGACCTTGCCTTTGGCCTCAAACCCAATGAATAACTCCTCCCAGAGCCCCCCAGAGAATAGGATAGGTAAGTCATTATTGATGAATATTGATAGTTGGAGAAAGCTTCCTAATGCCTCTTTTGCTTGTAAAATTATCAATGAAGGGGTGAGAATTCCGTTTAATAATAAACTTAAAGCCCAGAGGTCATTAAAAAGAACAGGTAAAGATAGATTTTATTCAATTAACAAGCGTAAAATATTGGAAAGTGAATGTGACAGACTGCTAAAACTAGGTGTCATAGAGCAGATCTCCAGAACTTCCTTTTACTACTCCAACCACATATTTTATAAATTCAAACCAGATGGAACAGTACGACTAATCTTTGACATGAAGGTGCTCAACACCATGATTAAAAAACCTTCTTTTACCATGCTCAAGGCCAATACTATATTTCCCTATCTACATCTAAACTCTTGGGCCTGCAAACTAGATTTAAAAGATGCTTATTGGCACATTCCATTACATGCAAGTAGCCAGAAATTTCTAACCTTCAAACTAGGTAAAAGGAAGTTCAAATGGACTGTGATACCCTTTGGACTATAGACAGCACCTTATATTTTTTCAAAGATAATGTACACAGTGATCAAGTATATTAGAACTTCATATAACATCTTAATATTCAATTATCTTGATGACATTCTTATATTAGCAAAAGATTATGTAAAATGTAAAAATCACATTCAGCTAGTCATTAAGATCTTGTCAGACTTAGGATGGAATATCTCACTTAAAAAATCTACAATTGAACCGACTCAAAGAATTGAATTTTTAGGAGTGCATTACAATATGATTAAGAAAACTATGAATCCCAGTGGGAAAAACATAGAGAAGTGTGTCGAATTGGCCAAAGCTTTCTCCAACTCTGTTAAATCTGACCTGCATTCCTATCAAATGTTAATCGGAGCTTTAAATTTCAGTGCATCCTATACAAGCTTGGGAAGATTCCATCTTAAATATCTCCACAGATACCACAGTTATTTTAATTCAGGGTACAAAATCATTCCCCACACCTTCAAAAAATACCTAAAGCCATGGGAACAGAGACAAATGTACAGAGAGGTTAACATTCCAAAACCACAGATAGATGCAGAACTTTTCACTGATGCTTCCAACCAGGGTTGGGGAGGTGCATTAGTAATAGCGGGTAATATACTCTCAATAAATGGAACTTGGACAAATGAAGAATCCTCCCTTCACATCAATGTAAGAGAGTTATTAGCTTGCTTCTATTCTTTGGAACACTTCATCACAAGGTTATACAACAAGGTAGTCTTAATACATGTTGATTCAAAGGTTACTAATTGTTGGCTAAGGAAACAGGGTAGTATCAGAAACAAGTTAGCTCATGAACTAGTCAGGAAAATACTTAGCACCATGAAGGATCACAACATACAGATAAATTCCAGATGGATCAGGGGAGTAAGTAACACCATCGCAGACTCACTTTCCAGGGACCTGGGTTCCATTCACACAGAAACTTCCCTCAGTGACAGTCTATTCTCCTTAATCTGCTCTGACTTCAATTTCACCCCGGAAATAGATCTGTTCTCAAATGGCTTCAATACTAAGTGCAAAAAGTTTTGTTCATCTCTTCCAAACCAAAAAGCCATCAGCAATAATGCACTTACGATTAGCTGGAAGGGATCAACACCTCTCTATGCCTTTCCACCAGGATTCTTACTACACAAAGTAGCTTTTAAAATCAATAAAGAATGCAATAATAATATGCTTTTCTGCACCATATCGCAGGGGACGGAACCATGGATTCCATTAGTGAAGTCAGTCGCGAAGCAGCACAAACGATATATTGTGAAGATCGAAGACTACCAGATAGTTCTCAAGGATTGTATCTCACCCTCAGCAAAGCTCCAATCAACTTTGATCGCCTTCAAAATTTAAAGGATCAGCTCCCTAACGTCTTTCCTCCTGAGGTTTGCTCCAAAATTGCTGTCAGCTTGAGGGACAGCTCCTTGCACAAGTATGAAAACCTATACAACATTTTTAAAAGTTTCATTCACAAGGAGTATGGAAGAGACAACAAATTCCCCCTGTTAGCAATTATTTTATTTTTCAATCACCTTATAGATAAGGGACTGTCTTACAACACCCTGAAGAGCTACAGAGCAGCTTTAGGTCCTATCTTGTCAGGCTATTTCCCAGGTTACTGTCTTGCAGAAGACAAATATGTCAAAGCAATGATATCGGGAGTTAATAGAAGGAAACCTAGAAATTCTCACCAGTTCCCTGGCTGGGATCTAGACAAAGTAATTTCGTTTCTCAACACCACAAGAGATAACTCTACCTTACTACTGACACAGAAAACCTTGTTCCTAGTAGCCTTAGCTTGCCCTTTAAGAGCAAATCAATTTAACAATCTCTGCATTTCCAGGAGCACCTTCACCCCAGAACACATTGTCTTACGGAACCACCCTTCCTTCATGGCCAAAAAGCAAAAGAACAACTACACGCCAATAGAGATCAGCTTTAGGAAGCTTCCTAACAGACCAAAAATATGTCCAGTCAGACAATTGAACTTCTATTTGGAATACACAAACAAAGTCTGTATGGAAAGAAACATAGACAGGAAAGACCACATATGGCTAGATGAACACTTCAAGATAATGTCTCAACAAAAAATGAGACAACTTTTTAGGGAGTGCATTTTCAGAGCCGACCCAAATGCAACTAAACAGTCAACAAATTTCCACTCTATAAGGGGTCAAGCTTCATCAAGACTGCTATACAATGGAGTATCTATACAAGAAATCATGTCCAGAATGAATTGGAGAAGCGACTCTGTCTTCAGCTCTTACTATGCTCTCCTCGGCTTACAGGGAGCTTTCAATGCTGTGGTCGCTGGACTTCATCTTCAAGCCCCCTGAAGCATCTGCCTAGCTACCACTGGTGAGTCCGGAAGGTTGAGACCTCCCTCTCCAGAACTGAAAGTTTACTTGTGAACGAAGGTTCTGGAGTGGGAGGTGAGACCTTCCGGACTCAAAGTCTGGGTCACCCTCCAACCCTTCCCCCGTGAGCCGAGGAGACCATGTACAGTACTTAGGAGGGAATATTCTAACAACTTCATAATTCAACAGAACCTTCGTTCACAAGTAAACTTACAGTTACCTGCAGAGGTTCGAGGTCAGCTATGCAGAGACCAGGATGCTGCTTCCCCGTAGAGGGGATGATGAAGAAAGAAGTAAGGGCCAGACATACTTCTTTCGTTCATGCAGACTAAAACCTGATAACAATGCCCTCAACCTTCTGCTACCTGTCCAAAAAGGAGCCTGAGGTTAGACCAGCTGTTGTGTAGCCACCACAGAGCGATAGAAAACGTATCGAGACTACTGTGGGTCACGCCCTGCAGGAAGCGGGCTGCGAAGGTCATTAGACGCTTCCAGACTCCAGCTTGTAGCACCTGCATCACAGGTTAGTATTACTCGAAGGCGAGGGACGTTGCGATGTATCCAACATCGTGCTGTAGGGCGACGTGACGGGGGAGGGTCTGGAGACAGGTCGAGATGAATGTCCTTGAGTCCGGGCTGAAGAGGTATACTGGTGACTCTCCCAACATGTCCTCCTTGTGCTCCCAAATCGGCTGCAACTGAGGACAAACTGCAGCTGTTCCCAGCGCTAACCTCTCGATTCCTTTACTGGCAAGAAAGAGAAGGTCTTGGGACATCAGATACAGAATGGAGACTCGAAATCTTGAATGAATCGGACCGAAGGGCCGGGACCCCCAGATTCCGAGTCTAGCCAACAACTCAGGAGCGAGCCTGAATGTTGCCTTCCCCTCTTCCTTAGAAAGGGGGGAGTAGTAAGAGACCAAGAAGATTGCTTACACACTGGCCGTGGCCAGAATGAGCAGAAGACCCAAGGCGGAATACAATCCGAGGCCTGTCGTAAAGGGTCTTGAGAAGATCTCTTAAAGGACTAAAAGTCCGAGCCATGCTCCAAGTTGGAGGTCTTCCTCCGACTAGGGCAGGGACGATCGTAGCTTCGCATGAGCGAGGATAGATCCAGCGGGCAGGAAAAAGTTATTCCTTTAAGCCTGAAGGTCAGGGAAAGGCTGAGCGACAGGCTTCATTGCCGAGAGCGGAAAGGAATTTCCTCCCGCCGAAAGGCAATAAGACCGTTATTGCTGGAGAAGAGGCCTCAAGGGAAGAGGTATATCTCCCACGGCACCAACCACCTTAGACTTCACTTTGCCTGGGAGACCCCTGTGGATGACTATCGCAGATGACGCGACCTCCGTACCGCGACTGTAGCGGGTTGTCTCTTCTTGAGGAGGAAGCGTAGTGTCTCCAGGCATGAAGCCGAAGCGACGCCCCGGTTCGGGAGAGATGTCGCAGTGTGGTTGCTTGAGTAGTCTGCGCCGTGGGAGAAGCTCTCCCGGGAGTTCCGTCAGGGGAAGCAGAGGGTCCAGAAACCGTTCTGCGCATAGTCCCAGTGGAGCTCTCCCATTGAAAGGTTGACAGACAACCTGGTCTTGTTGAGACCCATTGTCCACAGACAAAAAGGAGGGAAGACGCAGGCGTCGAAGTTGTCCCACCATCACCGGAATGCATCTTGCCAGAGTCTCGGGGTCTGAGACTGGGGGGAAGAATAGCGAAAGCTTGAGGTTCCAAGCTGTCGCGATCAGGTCCCCCAGACCAGCATTTGCTGGTTACCCAAGGTCAAAGACCCCCAGGTACACTCTCTCTACGAGGCTCTGCAAGTCTGAGAGAACATTCCCCTGCCTGGAATGAGAGAGCCGATGGTGGTATTGAGAGAATCTCAATCATCCCGGTATCTCTACTGCAAGATGTGAAGGTGTGAAAATGCGTCCCCTGCTGGTTAGAATACGCCAGAATCATGAAGTCGACGCGCAACGGGGCGACTCGGCTGGAGCTGTAGGATCTGTAGAGGGGCCAGACTAAGGCCCCTAAGCCTGCCTGAATGATGGAGAGGTATCCTTCAGGTCTTGACCATAGGCCTGGACCGGAACATGCCCGCCCCCCCCCCCCCCCTTTCCTTTGACGAGTCCGAGAACCGCATCAAGAATGTGGGGAAAGGACGAGAATATCCACTACCATCAAGAGGCTCCATAGGTCAACACCCATTGCAGGTCTAATAGTCCCGCTGGTCCCATAGGGCCAGGAAGTCCGGTTAAACATTGCCTGAAGCCACCGGAACTTGGATCGCCCCACATGGAACTTATCCTGAGGCGACCGTTCGGACTATAGACGGGTCAATGAGGAAAGGAGAACTAGAAAACGTTCCAAGGTAGGGCTGAAAGCTCTGCTTGACTGAGAACAGGTACTGCGACTCTCCTCAGTCTTGCCACAGTCAACCGAAAGGAAGGCTCGGAGGATGTGGTAACAGAATCTGGCGTCCCCAGGTGGTCACCCATCCAAGTACCGACGTTGCTTAACCTCGCTCGACGGACGAGAAGCGGGGTTTCCAACGTGGTAAGGCCGTTGACTCAATATCATGGCCAGATACTCCAGATGTTGAGGCAGAGGAAGAGAAGGCTCCAAGCAAAATACCATGAGCCCACACTCATGGTAAGCATCCGGAAGCTTGTCCCGGCGCTGAAGGTCGAACCCGAGCCTACCGGAGTTGACCAGCCCTCCAAACAGCAGAGGAGGCGGAAGCCTGCACCTGAGCGGCCAAGAGGAAGGCAGGGAGAGTTCTCTGGGGAAACAAACCTGCTATGCCACGGCGGGATAGCCACACTGCATCATAAGCAGGAATACTTGCAGTCTAGGCTGAATTCGACAAGCACCCTGGAAGATGGATGGAATGGAAACTGAAAGTACCCGTCCTTCCGATCCAGGGTTTAAGGAGTCCTGTCGCCTCGTTACCAGTCTGATCGATTCTGCTGGTCTACGCTGGCCGAAGTTTGTTCGACAAACTTGATCAGGGCTGAGAGGTCGACTACGGACATCCCCTCTCAGATCCTTCCTTACAAGAAAGGATCGACTGAGGGGGCCGGGGGTGAAGCCGTCGATGATCCTAAGGAAGACCTTCGCCTAAGGTATGGATCATTCTGCCCAACCGGGCAACTCTGCTGACGCTATGGCATAGAGGTTCAGAGACACTGAATTCGCTGACAGAGACGGCAGGCGCGATATCCTTGGCTAATCACAGAGATTGTGCGGGAATGGGCATCGGGAAGCTGTCATTCGGATGAGTAACCTTAAGCATCCTCCCAGCGAAAAACCTGCAATCCTAGAGTTTGTGAACTCCTTTTAGGACTATGCCCCCCCGGGGGAGTCTCCCGTGCCATCTGTTCCTGACAGGAGGAAACTGCAATTGGACACCTTGTCCCAGTTGTCGTAGCCGATAACTTAGGCCGACGTGGTTGAAAGAAAAGGGCGCTGGAGCCCTGCAGAGTCTGGAAGAAAGCGCCTTGGAGGGGTGAAACCGGAAGTCGATTTCCTCCGCACAGCAGCTGTCTAAGTCTCTGTCCTTGGGCACAAACAAACTCTTCTCAAGGATGGAAGGGTGTCTGAGGTCGTCGACCTCCACAGATGAGACACCCGAAGGAAGCCCTCAGTCAGCGCGTCCAGATGGTACAACATCGAGCTTGTCCGCAAGTTAGATACTTAACGACGAAAGGCCAAGGTGCCTGAGCTCGAGAGGAGGAAAGTACCCCTGATCTTCCTTGAACCAAACCTCGGGCCATAACCTAGGAGGGAAAGAACCTGGTAAGCTCCCAGAGGAAGAGGTAAGCAGTCACCCCTTGTCCGATGGAGAAATCTCGAACGGAAAGCCCCCCCGCCAAAAATCCTTCCAGGGAATGACGGGGAAGGGCTAACCCAGGTTCAGGAAAGAGGAGTGTTGCTCAGATCTCCCTTAAGTTTCTCCTATTCTTGCAAAGCAATGCTCTGCGTTTACGGGGTGAGGCCGTGTTCTGGAAATACGCTCCAGAAGAACTCGCCAGGCTGGCCAGGCTGCGAAAACCCCATTGGGAATCGTGGTCGCAATCGCCCTGGAGCTCGCGCGACGGAAATTCAAAGATTTTTGCGTGGGCGAACGTGGAAGCGCCCATGCGCGGTAACGCGAACGAAGGTGAGCGAAGGAGCGCAGAAGGAGGGCAGAAGGAGGGCGAGAGCTG
This sequence comes from Palaemon carinicauda, assembly GCF_036898095.1. Lineage (NCBI taxonomy): Eukaryota > Metazoa > Arthropoda > Malacostraca > Decapoda > Palaemonidae > Palaemon > Palaemon carinicauda. The sequence continues at coordinate 12,439,778 of NC_090755.1, forward strand.
GTGGTCGGCGAGCGATAACCCATAGACGAGCAATGGATACTGCAAGAAATAAGCCGACGTTTGTGCGAAGAAACACTGTAGGTTCGCGCGACGGAACACCATCCGTCCGCGCGATGGAAAAACCGTTGGTTCGCGCGTGGGCGAACATTGGAGAGCATGGGCGCGGACGCGCATGAGCGTAGACGTGCAGGCACGTGGACGTGTGGGCGCGCAGGCGAGCGGTCGCGCGGGCGCGCAGGCAAGCGGTCGTGAGGGTGGGCAGGTGGATGAGAGCGAGTCCGAGGCGGCGAACGCAAGCGTTAGCGCGATGGCGAGGAAACGCGTTGCCGCGTGGGCGAGGAAGACCGCTGGCGATATGGATCAACATGCGATCGGTGGTGAGCTGGTGAGCGCTAACGCGCAGGTTGGCAATGGCGCGTTGTGTTATGCCGACGCGATGATCGAGCAGCATGCGCAGGTGAGCGATCGTGCGTTGGCGAGCAGTATGCGAAGGTGAGCGATCGCGAGCAGCATGTGCAGGCGCGATGGTGATCAGCATGCACCGGGTCGCGCGATGGTGATCAGTATGCGCAGGGTCGCGCGATGGTGATCAGTATGCGCAGGGTCGCGCGATGGTGATCAGCATGCCAGGGTCGCGCGATGGCGATCAGCATGCGCAGGTCGGCGGTCGCGCGATGGCGAGCAGCATCTGCAGGTGGGTGATCGCGCGATGGCGAACAGCATACGCAGTTGAGGGTCGCGCGATGGTGATCAGCATCCGCAGGTGTACGGTCGCGCGATGGCGATCAGTATTCGCAGTTGAGGGTCGCGCGATGGCGAGCAGCATCCGCAGTTGAGGGTCGCGCGATGGCGATCAGCATCCGCAGTTGAGGGTCGCGCGATGGCGATCAGCATCCGCAGTTGAGGGTCGCGCGATGGCGATCAGCATCCGCAGTTGAGGGTCGCGCGATGGCGATCAGCATCCGCAGTTGAGGGTCGCGCGATGGCGATCAGCATCCGCAGTTGAGGGTCGCGCGATGGCGATCAGCATCCGCAGTTGAGGGTCGCGCGATGGCGATCAGCATCCGCAGTTGAGGGTCGCGCGATGGCGATCAGCATCCGCAGGTGAGCTAGTAGCTGGCGAACCATGTTCCTTCAGAAGTGTTGGAGAACGTTGGCGTGCCGGCTGTAACACACGCGGATGATCCGGAGATCGCCGAGAGACAGGTGATCGCTGGCGAGCTGATGATCGCTGGCGAGCTGATGATCGCTGGCGAGCTGATGATCGCTGACGAGCAGAAGGCTACGCGTGGAAGCCTGCGCAAAGAAGAAGAGTCCTTGACCCCGACCTGAACCGAAGTTCTAGATCGCGAAGGCGAACGTGGGCGCACAGGGCACGTAACAGGAACCAACAGGAACCGCAGGGATGATCATCTTGAAAGCGCTGACGAACAGGAGAGCGCTGATGAGCAGAAGAGCGCCTGTGTGCTAACACTGAGCAGGAGCAGGAGAGAACACAGCAGAAGGGCGGGCAGGGAAACCCTGACACGCAAGGGAAGAACCCCCGTGGGGGCAACCCTTTGCCCCGAAGGGATCGTTGTCCGCCGGGAGACTGATGTCCGTCGGAAGACCGCTGTCCGTCGGGAAGACCGTTGTCCGTCGGGAAAACCGTTGCCCGTCGGAAGACTAGATCAGACTGCTGTCCATCTGCACCAAGGCGGAAGATCGAGAAAAAGGAGTTGTAGGCTGCAAACAGAGATCCAAAAAGGCGCCTCAAGCACCCTTATAGGGAGATGAGAGGCCCTTACGACGAGGCGGACGGTGGGCCTTACGGCGAAGGAGGCCAACAGCAACAGCAACAGAAGAAACCTCCGAAGAGGAGTCTCTATGAGTGTACTCTCTCGCGAACGAAAGAGAAACACTTCGTGGAAGAGACTGGTCAGCCAGTGACCTAAAAGGAGCAATCCTCCGAAGAGGAGCTCCTGCAGTTGCCCAGCCCCTTGAGCGAAACTGCAGGTGCGACCGCTCAGCACCAAGAGCATAGTCGCACGAAAAAAAGGCAAGAGAAGAACCCCCCAAAAGGGGAAAAACTCAAGCCTGGACAGGAAAAACTTCCCTCGGAAGGAAAGTTACCCGCCCAAGGAGGCAAGCCTCCTGAGAGTTCTAAAATGAACTGGAGAGCTGTCCGTCGTCACGGGAGTACTTCCAGTAGAAGGAGACACGCCCCTGACGAAAATACAAGGGGGGAGGCAGCAACAGCCGAATCCCCAGGACTCAACCAGACAGCTCACACCGTTGCCATATTACAGAAACGAACTAGATCGGTAACTGTAAAAAAATAAAACAAATAATATTAGTACACATTCATTCCCCCGGGAAGGCTCCGAAGAGGAATCCCGAGGGAAAGGAACAAGAATTACACAACAGGCACGTGCCCTCACAACCACTTACACTCGCGGAAGGAGAGCTGTAACCAAAACAGAATTACAGTGAACCCTCGCTACTTCACGGTTCGACAATCGCGGATTCACCACTTCGCGGGTATTTTCCATAACCCATATATATACATATCGCGGATTTTCCGGAAAATTCGAAAATACCGCGAAATCTGAAGACAACCAAATACGATATTTTGTTACCTGTAATTCCATTAATACTGTAATTAGTAATATCTGCTCTTACTGATTGTTCATTGCATTACATATGATATATAATTCAGCACAGAAAGAAATAAAACACGAAAAGAGAATGTGATCATACGATAATACTGTACAGTACTGTACAGTATACAGTACAGTACGTAGTAAAATTAAATCGAACATGAAACGCAAATCAGATGCAGTCATACCATATTAGAATGGTGTAAGGCTGCTGATGGCTACTACTGTACAGTACTACAAATGTAATGGATGTGCTTCTTTTCCATGAATCTTTTGTATGTATACGTACGTAGTACTGCATCCAATAATATTCTTTGTTGCAAAAATCACATTTCGAATAAGCGTACGAGAGAGAGAGATACATAGAGAGAGAGAGAGAGAGACACACACATCCTACAGTACAACAAAAGCGTAAAATAGCGTACGTAAAGCTGTATTATTATTACAGTATTGTTATTATTATTATTATTATTGTTGTTGTTAATAAGATTATTATTGTTATTATTATTATCATTATTATTATTATTATTACTGTATTACTGTACTGTACTGTATTATCATACGATAATTCAGTACTGTATACAGTACGTAGTAAAATTAAATCGAACATGAAACGCAAATCAGATGCAGTCATACAATATTAGAATGGTGTAAGGCTGCTGATGGCTACTACTGTACGTACAGTACTACAAATGTAATGGATGTGCTTCTTTTCCATGAATCTTTTGTATGTATACGTACGTAGTACAGTACTGCATCCAATAATATTCTTTGTTGCAAAAATCACATTTCGAATAAGCGTACGAGAGAGAGAGAGAGAGAGAGAGAGAGAGAGAGAGAGAGAGAGAGAGAGAGAGAGAGAGAGACACACACACATCCTACAAAAGAATAAAACACTGTAGCATACGTAAAGCTATTAAATATTGTTATTATTATTGTTGTTGTTGTTAATAAAATTATGATTGTTATTATTATTATCATTATTATTATTATTATTATTACAGTACTGTACTGTATTATTATCATTATTTATTATTATTATTATTAATACGTACGTTCGGTATGCGCGGGGCATCTTGTATGAGTTGGTAACCTACGCATCATATACTGTAAGACGGATTGTGATTGGTTCAAGCGCTGATAGATGACGAATCAGAACTCAAGTTTTGTTATCTAGCCTGTGATTGGTGTTTTGCCATCATCTCCAACCCGCAGCATCTAGGTTCTCGCGGGCCCGGATCGTCCACTCTCTGTTCCCGCGTATCGCTGAGTAGACGTTCTTAAGTTTGTGAATCTGTGCTGTGTGCGACATTTTTAAGTTGAACTTTTTGTCAAATCCTACTGTAATGGCTCCCAAGCGTTCTGCTTCTCTTAAGGCTGGTAGTGAGCCTAAACGCCACCAAAGGATGATGACGATAGCTGAGAAGGTTACGCTTCTCGATATGTTAAAAGATGGTAGAAGTTACGCGTCCGCTGGGCGCCATTTTGGCATCAACGAATCTACTGTTCGCTATATCAAGAAGGACGAGGCGAACATTAGAAAGACGGCTGCAATCACCTTTAGCAGATCAGCGAAGCGAGTCGTTACAACGCGTAATAAAACGATCGTACGCATGGAAGGTGCTTTAGCTGTGTGGATTGCCGACTGCCGGAAGAAGAACATAGCCTTGGATACGAACACCATCCAAACAAAGGCTTTGAGCTTATATGAGAATTTTGCTGCAAAGGAACCTAAAGACGATGACGGCAACCATGCTGAAGATGATGATGATGCAGATGATCCTCAACCAGGGACATCCACTGATTCCCAGCCTCAGAAACGTTTTTCCGCCAGCAAAGGATGGTTCGCGAAGTTTCAGAAACGCTTCGCCCTGAAAAGCGTTTCCCTGCATGGGGAGGCTGGTTCGGCTGACACTGCCGCTGCTGAAACTTACGTGAACCAGACGTTCAAGAATATTATCGCCGAAGGTGGATACAAGCCGGAACAAGTCTTTAATATGGATGAGACCGGCTTGTTTTGGAAGAGAATGCCGTCGCGAACTTTCCTGTTCAAAGAGGAAGCCAAAGCCTCTGGCTTTAAAGCATTCAAGGATCGCGTTACCCTCGTGATGTGTGGCAATGCTGCTGGATTTTTGCTAAAGCCGGGGCTTATTTATAAGTCGAAAAATCCTCGCGCTTTGAAAAATAAAAATAAGAATCTCCTTCCCGTGTACTGGATGCATAATCAAAAAGCATGGATTACGAAGATGCTGACCTCCAACTGGTTCCATCAGTGTTTTATCCCGCAAGTCAGCAAATATCTCTTAGAGAAGGGCTTGCCATTCAAGATCCTTCTCCTTATGGATAACGCTGGTGGACACGCAACTGACCTGTCGCATGAGGGCATTCAGGTTGAGTTCCTGCCACCCAACACCACGTCATTAATTCAACCGATGGACCAGGGGGTTATCAGGGCGTTCAAGGCCCTCTACACGAAGAACACCTTGGCGGACCTCGTTGCATGTGTGGATGGTGCCCAAGATGATGAGGATGAAGATTTTAACTTGAAGGCGTACTGGCGGCAGTACACCATAGCCACGTGCCTGCAGAATATTCAGAAGGCACTTCAAGAGATGAAACCTGCAACTGTGAATGCGAGCTGGAAGAAGTTGTGGCCCCAGATTGTTTACGACGACGAGGGATTTACACCTGCTGAAATCCAACACTCTGCAGTACGCAAATCTGTGCAGTTGGCTGCCATAATTGGAGGTGACGGGTTTGGCGACATGACGACTGAAGACGTCGACGAGTTGTTGGACTGCCATTCCCAGCCCCTAACTGACGCAGACCTCGAAGACCTGACGAAATCGGCAAGAGAAGAAGAGAGTGAAACCCAGGAAGAGACCCAAGAAAATGTCGAAGAAACGGGCTTAACATTAGTACGGCTTGCCAAGGCCTGCAACCATGCGAAGGAGTAGAAAGAAATGTTGCAAGAGTGGGACGAGGATATGGTTCGCTCGATGCAATTCTGCAACAAGGTTGATGACATAATGACTCCCTACAAAATGCTCTTGGATCGAAAAAAGAAGCAGCGGCAACAACTTCCGATCACAATGTTCTTCCAGCCTCGCAAAAAAGAGCCAGTTCCTCCTGCTAGTACGCCTTCGGAAGAAATTGAAGAAGTTTCCCAGGAAGAAGTTGAAGAGGTGTCCCAGGAAAAGACACCTCCGTCTGAAGAGACGTAAAATACTAGCTGGCTGCACAGTAGAACACATCATCAGCTTCATCATCATCATTTCTACTGTGCAGCAAATTCATCGCCATCATCATTCAAGTTTTTCTTCAACTTCTTTCGTGGTGAGTACAGTAACAATCTTTATTTTTTACTTTAATATTCTTACATTCTAAAACTGTATTTGTGCCTGTTTTATAGTTTAGTACTGTACGTACTGTATGCATTAAGTTAAAGGGAAGGTTTTAAAAGTCTACATGTTGTAACCTATCATATTTTTTTTGTTTAAAATTTACATTTACGTACGTAAAACAATCTCTCTCTCTCTCTCTCTCTCTCTCTCTCTCTCTCTCTCTCTCTCTCTCTCTCTCTCTCTCTCTCTCTCTCTCTCTCTCGTAAATTGATTTTTTGTTTAAAATTTACATTTACACGTACTGTACGTACGTAAAACAATCTCTCTCTCTCTCTCTCTCTCTCTCTCTCTCTCTCTCTCTCTCTCTCTCTCTCTCTCTCTCTCTCTCTCTCTCTCTCTCTCTCTCTCGTAAATTGTTTTCCTGCTTTGCTACGTACAATACTGTATGTGCTGTACAGTACTGTATGATTTTATATAGATACGGTAAATTATATTTGTAAGGTAACATATTTTGTAAATGCTTTTACTGTAAATACTGTACTGTATCATTATTTATCACTATCATCATGCACGTTAAATGCCTTGTTTGTTCTGAGCGTGGTTGTTTACTGAGCGTACAGTACTTTATGACGCCGTCGTTTCAGGCGGCATCATAAAGAAAAACATTTCATTTGGAAGTCCTAAGAAAAATACGTAAACTAAAACATTGGTAATAAAAAAATCAACATACAGTACTGTATAATCAATATAATCGATGCAAAAACTAACCTATACATATATGTGTACACTAAATGAGTTTGTTTCTTCATTATGATCAGAGATGAACGTAAACAAAACATTGGTTGCCATTTTTTATCGTGCTTTTTAGGTATTTAGGAAACGCATGATATAAAATCACCTTTAATATTTGTGCCTGTTTTAGTTTAGGGTGCTGTAGTACATGCATTAAGTGTTCTGTACATTAAAGGGTGGTTTGTTAACAGTACTACGTACAAGGGAAGGTTTTAAAAGTCCGAATATACATGTTAAATAAATAGGTAAATATGATGTCACTACTTCGCGGAATTTCACCTATCGCGGCCGCGTCTGGAACCTATCTACCGCGATAAACGAGGGTTCACTGTATAACAATTATAATTATGTAACTATGTAATTATGTAATTTAAAAATGAATGAACACTAAAGAAAGAACGAAAACCCCGAAAGGAATCGTTCTACAAGCTGAAAAACAAAAAACAACTACAATTAGATTCATAACTAATTGAGACAAACGTACGGCGTAGCAACCCCCCCCACACGGAAAGGAAGCTACAAGGGCGTAGTAACACGTAGTAAAAGGGTGAACGACCTCGAGAGAGAGAGAAAGACATAAGTCAAACTCGATCGCCACCCATAAAATTACGCCGTGGTGGCCTAACTACCGAGGCCTCCACGTAGATATCGTACACTACACCACAAATCTGAAAAGGAAACTTACTTATTTCTATACTCAAATATATATACAAACATGAAACATGTTTACATATATATTGAGTAAATGAAAAGTAAGCGATTAAGTAAAGACAAAACAAACAATGGCTGCCAAGAGAGGACCAAGACAGAGACGTCTGTCACAGTCCGAGCCAAAAGTGAAAGTGAGTATTCACCTGTGTGTGAGGGGGAGGAGGGGTAGCTAGCTACCACTCCCCTACCCCCCCGCTAACTAGCGCGGGGGTAATACACCCTCGTTAAATTCTAATGGCTCGCCATTTCAGCTACGCTAAAAGGTAACCCTTTGTAAATAGCGTGGTTTGTATTTCGGTTACGGAACAAATTAAATATTAAATATTGTATTACCTTAGTAGGTATAAAATTTATGAAATAAAATAAACCCTTAAATTAAGGAATTCCAATAAGAGATGAATCATTACTCGTATTTACTGGAACATTTGCACTTAATATAAAAACAATCTTAGTATTCCACTACGGAAACAACGATACATAGAACCGTGTGCTACATCGATTCGTATAAACATTAAGTGAAATTTAACTTCCTTTAATTTCTGACTAAGGAAAAATACTGACAGGATCAATTAATTTCAAAATAAAATGTTCCTTTTATATAGTACAGTACAACTAAAAAACTTGAGAAGTAAGAAGAATGTACTATTCATAAAAATCTCTACGATATATTGCAATATTGTAACAATACTGATTACTGCGTAACAACTGAACGCTAGTTAATCTTTGCAAACAGATTGAAGATTACCTCAAGAGAACTATTAAAAGGATAAAATTTTCTTAGATTAATAATCCTTTAATTAAATTTATAACTTAATATTTCAAACGAAAGTATTCACTTATAATTCTTTGTAAAAGCAAGTCGGACTTATAGCCTACGACATAAGGCTGTGACGTCATCAATGGACGAGATGTTTACCTTTCTTCCTATGCTTTCGTGAGGTTTAAAATAGATCGATAAACCTTTTAATCTTACCTTTTAAGTTATAAATACGTGATCACATTTCAAATAAAAGAAAAAGGCGAAAGCCTAAACTCAAAGAACGTTAATACATCACCAAATAACGTCCAAACAGAGTAAAAAGCGAGAGTGAATTTCCAATAGAACCAACGGCCATGCCGGCAGGGAAAAATCTGAAGAGGTTGGTATAGTTCCACCTGTTGTACCGTGAGGGCACTAGTGTACACCTAGCATATCTGCGATAGCCACGCGGGATTTTTGAATTTCCTGCCGAGGCGTCAGGGACGCTAGCCATTCTTATATAACCAGCGGGTATGTTTTATATTTAAAAAAAGCGCATTTGCACCGACTCGCAGGGGTGCCCTTTTAGCTCGGAAAAGTTTCCTAATCGTTGATTGGTTGGACAAAATAATTCTAGCCAATCAGCAAGCAGGAAACTTTTCCAAGCTAAAAGGGCACCCCTGCGAATCAGTGCAAATATGCCTCATTAATATAAATTGAGTATAGATACTGTATATACAGTACATAACTCATGCCAGACTGACAGGAGCATGAATTTCCTGATTTCCACATTTTTTTTTTACCATTGCTTTGAACATTAGTGGTTTAGTAGGGTCTCTGTATACAGTATTACATTATTATTTATCAAAGAAAATACTGTACTTGAAACCTAGTTCAATGATAAGGGAAATGGCAGAAAAATAGCCGCGTTGCTCTTTTGATGAAAAACATCATGCAGATAACGACAACGCATCAAGTCATTTCAGAAACCTCATAAATGACATTATTAATGTCCCTTGCCTTTGCTATTCATGAGTGACAAGAACAAACAACAACAGTGAGGCACAAAAAGTCAACACAAAGAATGAATACTGTATCATTATAATGAGCTTAATAATAATAATTATTATTATTATTAATTGCTAAGCTAAAACCCTAGTTGGAAAGCAGAATGCTATAAGCCCAGGGGCTCCAACAGGGAAAATAGCCCAGTGAGGAAAGGAAACAAGGAAAAATAAAATATTTTAAGAACAGTAACATTAGAATAAAAATCTCCTATATAAACTATAAAAACTTGACAAACAAGAAGAAAAATAAGATAGAATAGTGTGCTTGACTGTACCCTCAAGCAAGAGAACTCTAACCCAAGAAAGTGGAAGACCATGGTACAGAGGCTACGGCACTACCCAAGACTAGAGAACAATGGTTTGACTTTGGAGTGTCCTTCTCCTAGAAGAGTTGCTGACCATAGCTAAAGAGTCCCTTCTACCCTTACTAAGAGGAAAGTGGCCACTCAACAATTACTGTGCAGTAACCCCTTGGGTGAAGAAGAATTGTTTGGTAATTTCAGTGTTGTCAGGTGTATGAGGACAGAATATGTAAAGAATAGGCCAGACTACCTGGTGTGTGTGTGTGTAGACAAAGGGCAAATGAACCGTAACTAGAAAGAAGGATTCCATGTAGTACTGTCTGGCCAGTCAAAGGACCCCATAACTTTCTTGCGGTAGTATCTCAATGGGTGGTTTGTGCCCTGGCCAACCTACTACCTATTTAGCAGATTTAGAGTAAAAATTATAATGAATGCCTTAAAAGTGCTAACTTGTTTATAAAAAAATAACAGACAACATTCCTATACTTTGAATCATTCAACCGAAAGTCTAAGCTTATAAAATTTTAAAAAGTATTCTTGAGAAAAGTCAGAGCTTATAAGATTTTAAAAAGCATTCTTTAGAAAAAGTCACAACTTATAACATTTTAAAAAGTATTCTTGAGATTAGCTTTGAATATGTAATCAAATAAGTTTTAGTTATAGAACTTTCACAATACAGGATTCTAATAACTTTTCTAACACATGGTTGTAACATGTAGAGAAAATGTAAATAAATTCAACTCTAAATTGACTCACCCAATGGACTGTAACTCTCACATAACACATTCCCTTTGATGACCAAACATCCACCGTCATGCAGATGTGCGCCTGTTTAGCCAGATCTTCCTTAATTCTGTTTTGAATGGATCTCGACCGTTTGATAATGCGGAGTCCCAGAGATTGTCCTGGTATTAAATTCAGCGTAGGATACACCCCTGTAAAAGAGAGATTTTATCCAAAGTGTCAACTAGAGAGGCACTCAGCAGAGCACAGAACTCCACTGCGGAAGCTTATTTTTCTACCTTGACCTTAACATGAATTAATTGGCATGGATTTTCATACACTCAAATATGAACCAAGTTTAAAGTTTCTGTGACAACGATGTCCAAACTTATGGCTGATTACGTGAATTGGACATTTTGCTTGACCTTGACCTTGACCTTTCAAGATTTAATCATTTCCAGCTTTTTACATAACAGTTAATCCCTGCATGTTTCCTTACTCTACGATTACATTTGTGGCCCGGAAGTTGTTCGCAAACACACGCACACAAATAAACACACAACCAGATGCAAAAACAACCTCCTTCCAACTTCATTGGCAGAGGTAATAATAACTACAGTAATATGATAAACAGCTCAGTTACTGCCTGTTGATTTACATTTGGTCTTACCTGTGAACATATCCTTCAAATTCTGGTTATCAACAACAGAAATTGGAAGCATCTCGTCCAAAATAAAAGCGATGAGTCTTTCGTCAAAGTGATCTTGATCCATCTTGGGCCTGGTGTTCTCTTCACATGGAGAAATCACAGGCTGTCCTTGATCAGTGAATTGCCCTTCCACTTCCATCTCTGGTATCGCCTCTTCGACACAATTGCCGGCGTCTACACGGGGCTGAATTTCCTTCCCCAGCAATTTCGTTTTAGCCAGGTTACTAATATCCATGATCCATTTGTTCACCTTCTCGCAAGATTGATCTGCTTCCAGGCTTTCCAGATGGTCTTGCTACGGATTGATTTGATGATAAATAGAGAATGTCATCAACTAATAAAAGGTCAAAAGCAACATAAGAATCATTCACAATGTTGCTATCATAGTTAAAAGTTATACGGCATCTCAATTTAGATAAAGAGAATGCTTTACGCTCAGGGTCCCAATAGGGAAAGTAGTCAAGTATTATTATTATTATTATTATTATTATTACTAGCTAAGCTACAACCTTAGTTAGAAAAGCAAGATACTATAAACCAAAGGGCTCCAACAGGGAAAAATAGCCCAGTGAGGAAAGGAAACAAGGATATAAACTACAAAAAAGGTAATATACTATCAAAATGAAATATTTTAAGGACTTTAACAACATTGAAATAGATCTCATATATAAACTATAGACATGTCAAAAAAGAGGAAGGGAAATAGCAGAGAATAGTGTATCCAAGTCTACCCTCAAGCAAGAGAACACTACCCCAAGACAGTGAAAGACCATGGTACGGAGGCTATGGCACTACTCAAGACCAGAGAACAATGGTTTGATTTTGGAGTGTCCTTCTACAAGAGCTGCTTACCATAGCTAAAGAGTCTCTTCTATCTATACCAAGTGGAAAGTAGCCAATGAACAATTACAGTGCAATAGTTAACCCCTTGAGTGAAGAAGAATTTTTCAGTCATTTTAGTCTTGTCAAGTGCATGAGGAAAGAATAGAATGTGTAAGGAATAGGCCAGACTATTTGCAGGCAAAGGGAAAATGAGCCGTAACCAGGGAGGGATCCAATACAGTATTGTCTGGCCATTCAAAGGACCCAATAACTCTCTATTGGCAGTACTGTATTTCAACGAGTGGCTCGTGCCTTAGGCAACCTACTATGTACCTGTTGTTGGATGATTTTTTCCATGTGAATTACAGTTTGGTTTTAGAGTGTCCTCCTAGAAGAGCCGCTTACCATTGCTAAAGTCTCTTCTACCCTTATCAATTGGAAAGTAAACCAGCAAATATGTTATTTTCATTAGTAAAATAAATTTTTGAATATACTTACCCGATAATCATGTAGCTGTCAACTCCGTTGCCCGACAGAATTCTACGGAAGGGATACGCCAGCGATCACTATACTAGAAGGGGGTGTACTCACCAGCGCCACCTGTGGCCAGGTACTACAGTACTTCTTGTTGACACCACCTCAATTTTTCCTCGGTCCACTGGTTCTCTATGGGGAGGAAGGGTGGGTCAATTAAATCATGATTATCGGGTAAGTATATTCAAAAATTTATTTTACTAATGAAAATAACATTTTTCAATATTAAACTTACCCGATAATCATGTAGCTGATTCACACCCAGGGAGGTGGGTGAAAACCAGTGTACATGACTATAAGATAGCTAAGTATCCCGTATTTCATATTATCAGTTATTCAAAATAACAATGAAATTATAAGTACCTGGTAAGGAAGTCGACTTGAACCATTACTCTGCCTTTAATAAGTTCGTCTTCCTTACTGAGCGCAGCGTTCCTCTTAGGAGGCTGAACAACTCTAAGGTGCTGAAGTATACAGGGCTGCAACCCATACTAAAGGACCTCTACACAACCTCTAACCCAGGCGCTTCTCAAGAACGAATTGACCACCCGCCAAATCAAAAAGGATGCGGAAGGCTTCTTAGCCTACCGTAACAACCCAAAAAACAACAATAAAAGCATTCAAGAGAAAGGTTAAAAAAGGTTATGGGATTAAGGGAATGTAGTGGCTGAGCCCTCACCTACTACTGCACTCGCTGCTACGAATGGTCCCAGGGTGTAGCAGTTCTCGTAAAGAGACTGGACATCTTTAAGATAAAATGATGCAAACACTGACTTGCTCCTCCAATAAGTTGCATCCATAATGCTCTGCAGAGAACGGTTCTGTTTAAAGGCCATCGAAGTGGCTACAGCTCTCACTTCGTGGGTCCTTACCTTCAGCAAAGCAAGGTCTTCATCCTTCATGTGAGAATGGGCTTCTCTAATCAGAAGCCTTATATAATACGAAACTGCGTTTTTGGACATAGGCATCGAAGGTTTCTTGATTGCACACCATAAGGCTTCTGACTGTCCTCGTATAGGTTTTGACCTATTAAGATAGTATTTCAGAGCTCTGACAGGGCAAAGAACTCTTTCTAGCTCGTTACCCACCATGTTGGAAAGGCTAGGAATTTCGAACGATCTAGGCCAAGGACGTGAAGGAAGTTCATTCTTAGCTAAAAATCCGAGCTGTAAAGAACATGTTGCTGATTCGGATGTGAACCCAATGTTCTTGCTGAAGGCGTGAACCTCACTAACTCTTTTAGCTGTTGCAAGGCAGACGAGGAAAAGAGTTTTGAGAGTAAGGTCTTTGAAGGAAGCTGACTGGAGAGGTTCGAACCTAGGAGACATAAGGAACCTTAAGACTACGTCTAGATTCCAGCCTGGAGTGGATAAACGACGTTCTTTAGAAGTCTCGAAAGATTTAAGGATGTCTTGAAGGTCCTTGTTGGAGGAAAGGTCCAAACCTCTGTGGCGGAGAACTGAAGCCAACATACTTCTGTACCCTTTAATCGTAGGAGCCGAAAGGGATCTCACATTCCTTAGATGTAATAGGAAGTCAGCTACTTGGGTTACAGAGGTATTGGTAGAGGAAACTGCATTGGCTCTGCACCAGCTTCGGAAGACTTCCCATTTGGATTGGTAGACTCTACGAGTGGATACCCTCCTTGCTCTGGCAATCGCTCTGGCTGCCTCCTTCGAAAAGCCTCTAGCTCTAGCGAATCTTTCGACAGTCTGAAGGCAGTCAGACGAAGAGCGTGGAGGTTTGGGTGTACCTTGTTTACGTGAGGTTGACGTAGAAGGTCCACTCTTAGAGGGAGAGTCCTGGGAACGTCGACCAGCCATTGTAGTACCTCTGTGAACCATTCTCTTGCAGGCCAAAGGGGAGCAACCAGCGTCAGCCGTGTCCCTTCGTGCGAGACGAACTTCTGAATGACTCTGTTGATGATCTTGAACGGCGGGAATGCATATAGGTCGAGATGGGACCAATTCAGCAGAAAAGCATCCACGTGAACTGCTGCTGGGTCTGGAACTGGGGAACAGTACAAAGGAAGCCTCTTGGTCATGGAGGTGGCGAACAGGTCTATCGTAGGCTGACCCCACAAGGTCCAAAGTCTGTTGCACACGCTCTTGTGAAGGGTCCATTCCGTGGGGATGACTTGATCTTTTCTGCTGAGGCGATCTGCTGAGACGTTCATGTTGCCCTGAATGAACCTCGTTACCAGAGTGAGATTTAGACTTCTTGACCAAATGAGGAGGTCCCTTGCTATCTCGTACAGCTTCCTCGAATGGGTCCCTCCCTGCTTGGAGATGTAAGCCAAGGCTGTGGTGTTGTCGGAGTTCACCTCCACCACCTTGCCTAACAGGAGGGACTTGAAGTTCATTAAGGCCAGATGAACTGCCAGCAGCTCCTTGCAGTTGATGTGGAGCGTTTCCTGTTCCTTGTTCCATGTTCCCGAGCATTCCTGTCCGTTCAAGGTCGCGCCCCAGCCCGAGTCTGATGCGTCCGAAAAGAGATGAAGATTGGGGGTCTGAATCGCTAACGATAGACCCTCCTTGAGAAGGATGTTGGTCTTCCACCACAAGAGAGTAGTCTTCATCTCTTTGGTGACAGGAATAGAGACTGCTTCGAGCGTCAAATCCTTGTCCCAGTGAGCTGCTAGATGGAATTGGAGAGGGCGGAGGTGGAGTCTCCCTAACTCGACGAACAGGGCTAACGATGACAGGGTCCCTGTTAGACTCATCCACTGTCTCACCGAGCAACTGTTCCTCTTCAGCATGCTCAGGATGCATTCTAGGGCTTGGCTTATCCTTGGGGCCGATGGAAAAGCCCGAAAAGCCTGACTCCGAATCTCCATTCCCAGGTAAACGATGGATTGGGAGGGAATGAGCTGGGACTTTTCTAAGTTGACCAATAGACCCAGTTCCTTGATCAAGTCCAAAGTCCAGTTGAGACTCTCCAGACAGCGACGACTTGTGGGGGCTCTTAACAGCCAGTCGTCTAAATAAAGGGAGGCTCTGATGTCCGATAAGTGGAGGAATTTTGCAATATTCCTCATCAGATGCGTAAACACCATAGGAGCTGTGCTTAGGCCAAAACACAGGGCTTGGAATTGGTACACAACCTTTCCAAAAACGAATCTCAGGAAAGGTTGGGAGTCTGGATGAATAGGAACGTGAAAGTAAGCGTCTTTCAGATCCAACGAGACCATCCAGTCCTCCTGCCTGACCGCTGCTAGGACCGACTTCGTCGTCTCCATAGTGAACGTCTGCTTGGTGACATAAGCATTGAGCGCGCTGACGTCCAGCACCGGTCTCCAACCTCCTGTCTTCTTGGCCACCAGAAAGAGACGGTTGTAGAAGCCCGGGGATTGATGGTCCCGGACTATCACCACTGCCTTCTTCTGTAACAGGAGCGACACCTCCTGGTGTAACGCTAGCCTCTTGTCCTTTTCCTTGTAGTTGGGAGAGAGGTTGATGGGAGAAGTGGTCAGAGGGGGATTGCGGCAGAATGGTATCCTGTAACCCTCCCTTAGCCACTTGACAGACTGGGCGTCTGCACCTCTTCTTTCCCAAGCTTGCCAGAAGGTCTTGAGTCTGGCTCCTACTGCTGTCTGGAGAGGAGGAGAGTCAGTGTTTGCCTTTTGAAGTCTTGGGACCTTTCTTAGACCTGCCCCTGGAAGAGTCTGGACGGGTACTTCCTCGGCTGGGGGCTCTGCCACGAAAGGGCGGAATAAATCTTGTAGCAGGAGTATCGGCCACTGGGGTGCGGTAAGTTTTGGGAACTGAAGGAGCAACCTTAGCCTTACGAGCTGAAGAGGCCACAAGGTCATGAGTGTCCTTCTGAATAAGGGCCGCAGACAAATCCTTGATAAGCTCTTCGGGGAACAGGAACTTAGAAAGCGGAGCAAAAAGTAACTGAGACCTTTGACAAGAGGTGATGCCAGTAGAAAGAAAAGTGCAAAGTTGTTCCCTTTTCTTGAGTACTCCTGAAACAAACATTGATGCAAGTTCGCCGGACCCATCCCGAATTGCTTTATCCATACAGGACATTATAAGCATGGCTGAGTCCTTGTCAGCAGGGGCAGTCTTCTTGCTCAAGGCCCCCAGGCACCAGTCGAGAAAATTGAAAATCTCAAAGGCACGAAATATACCCTTTAAGAAGTGGTCTAAGTCGGAAAAGGTCCAGCAGACCTTAGAGCGCCTCATAGCCGATCTACGTGGAGAGTCGACCAAACTTGAGAAGTCAGCCTGGGCAGAGGCAGGGACTCCCAAGCCTGGTTCCTCTCCTGTGGCATACCATACGCCCGCCTTAGAAGTCAGCTTAGTAGGAGGGAACATAAAAGAAGTCTTCCCTAGTTGCTGTTTGGACTGCAACCAATCCCCTAACATTCTTAAAGCTCTCTTAGAGGATCTAGCAAAGACGAGCTTAGTATAGGCCGACTTAACAGGTTGCATGCCTAGCGAAAACTCAGATGGAGGAGAGCGAGGGGTAGCAGAAACAAAATGATCCGGGTAAACCTCTCTGAAAAGAGCCAGGACCTTGCGAAAGTCAATGGAGGGAGGAGAAGACTTGGGTTCCTCCACGTCCGAAGAGGGATCATCTAGGTGCGCAGCTTCCTCCTCAGAAACCTCATCACCAGAGTGGTGCGAAGCGAGAGGTAAAGTTACAGCGGTGTGCTGAACAGCAGAATCCTGACAAGCGGGTGCATAAACACTTGCGGTTTCATCCTCAAGTCTCTGTTGAAGAGGATGAGGGCTGGTAACGACAAAGTCAAGAGGTTGGGATGAAGGAGGTTCTGCGGCGGTTTGAGGAGCAAGTGTGGAGAGAGGCGACTGTATTAAAACCTGAGGTTCAGGCTGCAAAGACTGGTCAAGTAGAGTAGAGGAAGGTAGGTGCATGCGTTGAGGTGGCTGACTCCTAGCATGAGTTTCCTGTCTCAAGAGTTGCGCTTGCTTCAAGGGTTGAGGTGGATGCGCAGTAGCAGGTTCCTGTCTCACGAGTTGAGGTTCTTGAGGTGTGAGCTGCGAGAGTTGAGGTAGCGGCTGCGCAGAACGCAGTTCCTGTCTCACGAGTTGAGGTTCTTGAGGTGCTAGCCTCAAGAGTTGAGGCTCTCGCCTTGAGGAAAGTTGAGGTAGCAGCTGCGAGAGCTGAGGTGGCTGCCTCAAGGATGGTAGAGGTTGTCGTACCTCAAGAGGTTGTTGCCTCGAAGATGGTCTAACCGCAAGAACATCTTGCCTCAAAGGAAGAGGAGGATGTAAAGCATAAGACTCCTGTTCCCATTGTTGAGGTTGCCTTAAGGAAGGTGGAGGTTGCTGCACAACGCTGGTAACTGGCAACTCCGAACGCGGTAAGGTAGCTTGAGGAACCTCAACTTCGTACGTCTGGCAGACTGGACTGCGGTGAGGCGGAGCGCTCGCAGGAGGAGGTGTAAACTTCTCTGCCTGAAACTCACGCATTAAGACCGCAAGCTGCGACTGCATGGACTGCAGCAAAGTCATCTTGGGATCAACAGACGATAAGGTCTGTTGAGGCAAAGCCTTAACAGAAGATGAGGTCTGTTGAGGCATCGCCTTACCTCTCTTAGGAGGTGTGCAGTCACCTGATGACTGCGGAGAGTCAGAGCTAACCCAATGACTGCATCCGGGTTGTTGAACTCTTGAGGTCTGGACTTTACGTTTAAGAGGTCTTGAGACCTGAGTCCAGCGTTTTCTCCCCGAAATTTCTTCTGCAGACGAGGAAAATAAGGGCTCAATCGTCTGCGGGTGGGAGTGACGGTCTCTGTAAGACACGCCCGCAACCACCGAGGATACTTCTGTGCGCCGATCAAGGCCTGCCGAACCCTTTTGCCCTTCGACATTGCTTCTCCCCTGGGCTTGGGAGCTTGCAAGAGGTCCCGGACTGGGAGGACGACTGGCACGCACAGAAGTACCCTCACGCACAACACTGACACTGACACTAGCACTCGGCACCGCACTGACACTAGCACTCGGCACAGCACTGGCACTACCACTTCCCACTGCACTTTTGACCTTAAGTTCCTTGACGTCCGCCAAGAGGAACTTGTGGTCACTCACTACCGATTCCACTTTGTCACCTAAAGCCTGAATGGCACGCAAAACATCGGACATATCAGGCTGAGCACAAATAGTAGGTTCGGGGGTAGCCACTACAGGGGGAGGAAAAGGTTGAGGATCATGAGGTGAGGAATAAAGCGAAGAGCGAGCAGAACTCCTCCTAACTCTCTCTCTCTCTAACTTAGTGGTATATTTAAGGAATCGAACAAACTCAAGTTCCGAAAGTCCGGCGCATTCCTCACATCGATCTTCCAACTGACAGGATATTTCCCTACAGTCGGAACAAGCGGTGTGAGGATCAACCGAGGCCTTCGGAATACGCCTATTACAAGTCCTACATCGTCTATGGGGAGGGGCTTGAGAAAGGTCGGACATCTTGAATCAAAGAGCTAGTCAAGGGGGATTCCAAATAAAGCAAAAGATCGTTAACCATTAATCAAATCAAATAAAAGCTATCTAAGCTAATAGAAAAGTTTCCAGTATAGCGAAAGCTGAAATCTTGGAGCAATACTTCACCAAAAACCGTGAACAAGACTCCAAAATTATAAGCGTATCCATGAACGTCTTGCCGGAAGCACGACAGAGGAAAAATTGAGGTGGTGTCAACAAGAAGTACTGCAGTACCTGGCCACAGGTGGCGCTGGTGAGTACACCCCCTTCTAGTTTAGTGATCGCTGGCGTATCCCTTCCGTAGAATTCTGTCGGGCAACGGAGTTGACAGCTACATGATTATCGGGTAAGTTTAATATTGAAAAACAATATACTGTACTACTGTATACATTTACTAGTGTTCTGCAAGTACTGTATTTAAATGTTAATATCAAATGGTTTACTTTCCTACATCTGAAGCTGAAAGGATTAAAATGAGAATAACAATACAGAATGTTCTGAGTCAGTGCTTTTGAGAAAGATTATTTACTACCAAAAGGATTCAATCGACAGCACTTACGATTGTCTGTTGGTTCATCGGTTGCGAGATCACAGACGAGTCGCTACTCTGAGGACTGAGCATAAACGAACAGGATTGAAAGTACCTCCACTTTGGCTCATAATCTGAAAATATGGAAACTCATGAAATATTTCAATAACACTGTGGGACAGCGTACAGTACAGTATGATACTGTAAATGCAATATTCAAGTCTGGCCAAGATAAAATACATTCATGATTAAACAATTCCTCTCAAGAGAAAGTCAAAAGAGTAGACTAACCCCAATTATCGGAAATGTTACTCAGTCTCTTCACTTCAAGTTCAAAGATAGTCTTCAGACTACTGAATTTCTGCCGAACAACATCTGCAACGGTAAATTGTTAGGCTAAACCTTTTTGGAATTCACTGAGAACTTTTTAATAAGATTTCCTTTTGTGAAAATAACTGCTAAATTCCAAGCTTCATGATTCATCGAAATACAGTATACGCTAAAAGCGATCCCTGTTTACTAAATGGGCTTAAGGCCCTGTACTTTTAATACGTGCATCATTAAACTATGCTCCTTAATTGGGTATCTGAATAATCTGAATTAGATGTAATTATATTATACAGTATATTGCTATCTTGATTGTTATTCTCCAGTTTTTCTTTGAAATACATACATATATATACCAAGGCACTTCCCCCAATTTCTGGGGGTAGCCGACATCAAACAAATGAAACAAAAAGGGGACCTCTCCTCTCTACATTCCTCCCAGCCTGACAAGGGACTCAACCGAGTTTGGCTGGTACTGCTAGGGTGGCACAGCCCACCCTCCCCCGTTATCCACCACAGGTGAAGCTTCATAACGCTGAATCCCCCACTGCTGCTACCTCCGCGGTCATCCAAGGCACCGGAGGAAGTAGCAGGCCCTACCGGAACTGCGTCACAATCGCTCGCCATTCATTCCTATTTCTAGAACGCTCTCTTGCCTCTCTCACATCTATCCTCCTATCACCCAGAGCTTCCTTCACTCCATCCATCCACCCAAACCTTGGCCTTCCTCTTGTACTTCTCCCATCAACTCTTACATTCATCACCTTCTTTAGCAGACAGCCATTTTCCATTCTCTCAACATGGCCAAACCACGTATGTATTTCATTACAATGGCACAGTACCTGACAAACCATGCGTTTTGTTCTTACACAAATACAGTTACAGTAAACCATTATCTTTTAGTAGGAGACATATATTTAAGGGGGAAGTATGTCCCTATGAATGAAATTCTGGATGGTTAATTTCCATGGGAGTTTTCAAAGTACGTAAAATTAGTGGTGGCTGGTACTGAACTTTTGTAGCTATAAACCGCGATGTATCGGTGGCAACCACCTGGCATAAATAATGCTGTGGGCTCATGCTTAAATTGGTGCTGGCTGACCAAGACATTTGTTCGAGGACGTCGCACGAAGAAAATTTAATGGTCATCC
Organism: Palaemon carinicauda; assembly: GCF_036898095.1. Lineage (NCBI taxonomy): Eukaryota > Metazoa > Arthropoda > Malacostraca > Decapoda > Palaemonidae > Palaemon > Palaemon carinicauda. The sequence continues at coordinate 12,460,613 of NC_090755.1, forward strand.
CTTGTTTGTACAAAAGTCATGTCTTAAAATATTTTATTTTTCCTTGTTTTCTTTCCTCACTGGGCTATTTTCTCTATTGGGGCCCCTGGGCTCATAGCATCCTGCATTTCCAACTAGGGTTGTAGCTTAGCAAGTAATAATAATAATAATAATAATACATATACCAAGGCACTTCCCCCAATTTTGGGGGGTAGCCAACATCAACAAATGAAACAAAAACAAAAAAGGGGACCTCTACTTTCTACGTTCCTCCCAGCCTAACAAGGGACTCAACCGAGTTCAGCTGGTACTGCTAGGGTGCCACAGCCCACCCTCCCCCGTTATCCACCACAGATGAAGCTTCATAATACTGAATCCCCTACTGCTGCTAATAATAATAATAATAATAATAATATCACACCAGACCCTTTCTTTTTTAGCCCAAATCATATTCCTTTGGAAAATTTTCATGTTGAAAAAATAATGTATACAATTTGTATCAATCACAAAACAGTTAAAAAAATGTGTATCAAAAGCCTTAGTTCAAGTATACATCCTAACTATGACTTCCTTAACATAATCTATCTGGTTGAGTGGTACAGTACAAAATATGAACTTGCAATCTGTTGGACCGCTCGAATGCAATATTTCTAGTAATATCTGTAACCTCACCATCCTTGTGAGTTTGAGTGCTGATCTTATGTATATATGGTCAGTCTCTAGGGCATTGTCCTATCCCTTGCCTCTAACCATTCATTAGTGACCTTTAAACCTGAGATCCTCTGCTGGTAAATATTGCCGTATTATAGGATGAAGATAATTTTGGTTTTCTATGGATTTATTATATCTCAGAAAATGTATAGTGGAGAAAAGGTTCATTTTACCATTATTTACCATTTTCAAATTATATTTTCCCCACCCTTAACCCTGAGTTCCCACTGGGTGTCCCCCGTTATTGGCAGATATATTAGGTATCGCGCGATTAGCCCCCCCCCCCCAATAAATGTCATTTTTAATAAAACGGGAGTTTTCCCACAGGAAAACATTATTTCTTATTAAGAAATGTTCTGACTGGATCTATAATAAAACCCCTCTGCCACTTAACCTAATCTTGAGAACCATATAACAAAATGGGAGGGTGTGTCTCGACAAACCTTTCCTAACCTAAGGCTAAGATAGGGCACTGACAACTACAGTATGTACATACAATCAACATAATTTTCACGTTTTCATTACCTAAATCTTGCTTAGGCGCAGTTTAACTCATGTGACTTAACCCCAGCTGATTGGTATTTTCTGCAGCTGTCCTTTTGAACTAGGAATAGAATTTTGGGGGGGACTTATCGCTTGACCCAAGTCATCCGCAGCCACTGCCTGACCCTACCTGGTCCTAGCCTGGGAGAGGATGTATGCCACAGTTGATATTATTATTATTATAAATTGCTAAGCTACAACCCTAGTTGGAAAAGCGGAATGCTATAAGCCCAGGGGCTCCAACAGGGAAAATAGCCTAGTGTAGAAAGGAAACGAGGAAAAAGAAAATATTTTAAGAACAGTAACATTAAAATAAATATCTCCTATATAAACTATAAAAACTTAAACAAAACACGAGGAAGAGAAATAAGATAGAATAGTGGCCCCGAGTGTACCCTCAAGCAAGAGAACTCTAACCCAAGACAGGGGAAGACCATGGTACAGAGGCTATGGCACTACCCCAGACTAGAGAACAATGGTTTGATTTTGGAGTGATATGAATATATGGAATGTCCCTTGCTAATGCTTGACCATGCCCATGTTCATTTATAATATAAAATCTATCAGCTACAATTTACCCCTTACCTACAGTTCTCCGTCTCTTCCTCAGTCTTGGGAATTTGCTCGCTAACTCTCGGGCAATTTTTTCCCAAACAGCTTTTTTCCTTCCCACACTGTAATAATGTGGGTGATTCCTATCCCACAATATAGGATATAATTTGACTTTCCTATTTAGACAATGCACAGCGTCGGGAGTCCAAGGAACTACCTTTAGGCGTCTTGGTTTAGAGTTTTCTTCACTGTGTAGTGAGATGGATGTGGAGTGAGATGTCATTATAAATAATTATATATAAATTATTACCAATATAAATTAATTATGAATAAAAGTCTATAACAAATTTACAGAAGCGAATAACGTCTTGTCATGGAAGTTCGTTTAGTATATAAAGCTAGCAAAGTTTTCATGAGTCGCCATAACTGCCATTAACTAAAAATTAGTTTATCTGGTGGACAAATATATGAAAAAGGTTTCAGGTATCTTTAATTATAATGGTTTCTTTACTTTCCTATTAAAAATGTTCTTAATAATTAAGAATATTATAATAAACAGGTCATTTCTACGCAAAGAATTTCAAGTACGACCACTAGATGGGGTTGTTATAATTGTCTGACATTTCAGTATTTATTTGTCCTGGAAATAAAATACGGTGCTTTTTCTATGAACCAGACGCACTTTTTAAGTCCAAAATAAATGTTATATGACCTTTGTGTAATTATTTGAGCTATTTCAGATAAAAAAAATCCTGTTTCATTGGCTACCTAATAATTCACATCGCATCAGTTCTTTTTCCATCCATAATAGTATCTCTCTCTCTCTCTCTCTCTCTCTCTCTCTCTCTCTCTCTCTCTCTCTCTCTCTCTCTCTCTCTCTCTCTCTCTCTCTCTCTCTCTATGCTGAAGCATACTGTACTATTCACTTATTATCAGGCATTTTTATTCACGAGCTTGCAAATCAAATAAATTGTATAAGATGTCTGATTGTACCACACAATTCTCGATTTATTGAACATTATGAATAATTGTATGATGTAATTTCTAATAATTTTTGCTTATTTTTTAGGGTTTGTCTACGATTTTGTAGAGGTAAACAAATAGTACGTTCATTGTGAATATAAGTCGCAAATATGCCCCGATAACATTAAAAAAAGATACAGTAAAATGCTTTTATCTTCTATGTATTAATTTCTTTATATTAGAATTATTTTATCAATATCATAGGAATACAATTTAATTAATTATTGGTCATTTCCAATAATATTTTAAACCGAACGCCACCAATTCTACGTGTCAACAGACCGACAGCGCTACACAAACACAGCTGACCGTAGTTACTGCAGTGGCAGACCGGCATCTGAGTATCTACCGAATACTTACTGTATTTCTTTGACATTTATTAGAAAAATGGCGAGAATTCCAGACACAATCCTATTATTTGACGTAGATGGTACGCTTACCGCTCCTAGATTGGTAAGTGTACAGAGAATTGAAAGCACTTGCAGATTATGGCTTGCTCGTGTTACCAGTTCAATCTCGTTATAATAATGCGGTTTATTTTGCTTGTTTTTGGGAATTAATTATTAGCCTTGTGCAATATAGAACACTATTTTTAGTGCTTTTAAAGCTCAATTTGTTAGGCCTTTAGATATGGTTATAGTCCTTAAGTTTCTGTCGTAAATTTGCCACGTACAGGTAGGCCTGCCCGTCATATTTCAGAATAATATAAAATTTCCCTTATAAAGAAATCGATTTGACAATTATAAAGAGTTTATGCCTGTCTCAATGAACTACATTCACCCCTTGAATAATTATTTTAGGATTAATTTGTACATGTTTTGGACTAATATTGATATTTTGGTATTGTACTGTATTATAGGGTAATGTAACCTAGGGAAAAAGGTTTCAAGGTCCGTTCTCTTCGAAAATGACACTCGTTCCTGTCGGGAAATGAAGTTTCAGAAATAGATATATGTATATATATATATATATATATATATATATATATATATATATATATATATATATTTATATATTATATATATATGTATATGTATATATATATATATATATATATATATATATATATATATATATATATATATATATATATATATATATATATATATATATATATATATATTATATATATATATATATATATATATATATATATATGTATATATATATATATTATATATATATATGTATATATATATATATATATATATATATATATATATATATATATTTATATCCACCAATAATGGGGGACCCCCAGTGGGAACTCAGGGTTTTTGGTGGGGAAAGCATACTGGGGAATTTTTCCTAATGACAATGGTTACATAACTCAGTAAAGATATAGAATAGTACAATAAATAATTTGGAAAAATAAAAATGTTACTGGGTGTATTTTATTGTGACTTGAACTTTGTAGATGTTGATTTATGGGGGTAATTCATATTTTTATGAGTTATAATGGATTGACCATCATAGATGAAAACTAGAGTTGTGCTTGTTATTGTCATGAGTAATATTCGAAGCCTTTGTACATCAGCATCCAGTTCCTCCAGCGAGCCTAAAATATGGACACTGAATAACCTAGACTTTCTTCCCTTAACCTAACCTACAAGCTATGTCCTTACCTACCTAACTAAAGGGGGGGGGGGGTTATGAAAATCGTTTACAAGATTTGAAATTTAGCACATTTGAGATTTTGATATACTACTGCTTATGTACTTTGTAGTTTGCAGGGACAGGCGATATCTTTCTTAATACTAGCCAAATCGTTATTCCTTATGGGGAAGATGTTCTTTACTATGAACTGATATACCATAATATGAAGTTATTTTATCATTTTAAAGATATAATTTTGTGTAGGAGAGAGACTTACGAAGGGGTTCCGGGGGCTTGCCCCTGGCTAGGGGTTGTGACCTGGGAACTACTAGGTTAAGTTAGGTGGGTTTGTGGTGTTTGTATGATAGCGACAGTGTTTAGGGGGTCCCAGGGAGTGTTAGTTGACCCCCTTCCTCCCCCCCCCCGGTTAGGTCATTAGGAAGCATTTGTTGGTCGATTTCGGACATTGTTTTACTCAATTTTCTGGTGGTTCCAGACCTGTCCCAACAAACTACAAAGGCTCCAGGTGATTTGAGGCTTATGGAACTAACCTAATAAGTAGCAAAGTTTATGTAACAAGGTACTTATAGTGTAGACATCACTTGAACGTTTTCAACAGAAGGCTAATTCCAAATACGTAGTGTTGAATCAGAACTAATGTATGCTTTACTCATACCATTCAGCTTGAAGATGAGTTTAAGAATGCATCACCTCTAGAAATAAACTTGCTAATATTACTTGACTTACTTTAAAGGTAGTTTTTCTGGTCGTATAAAGCAAGGGAACTCTACTCTCTACAGGACGTCTGCTATCATTTTATCATGTTTGTTCGAAAGCATTCAACCTTTCACAATGCATATTGCTTGTTTATTGTTAAATCGTCACTATCAAAGTTCTCACAGAATAGGAAAGTCTTGAGTTTCTTCTTGAATGCCTTAAAATGTTTGATCTTTCAGATGTCTCATCTCATGGGAGCTTATTGCATAGTCTTGGGACTGCATATTTAAAGGCTGTAGAGCCTGTAGTAGACATATATCTAGGTTCCAATAATTTCAACATCATAAGAACATAAATAGTTGTGGTGTTACTGTAATACTGTACTCAACTTGGTGTATGGTAAATGAAATACAGTATTGTATTATGTAATGAAAGTTTTTCCTATTTTTCTTTACAGAAAATAGAAGAGGTCATGAGTACATTTATGGATCAAGTAAGGGGTAAGGTAGCATGTGGCCTGGTTGGAGGATCTGATTTGAAGAAGATTGCAGAACAGATGGGCGGCATGGAAGGTTAGGACAGTAATCGGCAGTAAAAAGTTGTGTTGTCAGTGAATTTCTTGTCACTAAAGTCTAATAAATCACTAAAGATTAATGTTTGTCCAGATGAAACAGGGAAAAAAGTTTGTCTTATAAGGGAGTATCTTCATGTGCGAAGCTTGAGTCCAGACTTTTTATTAAAGCGTTGATAATATGTTTGGGGAGGGAGGTCCCAGTGCTCACTCCATCTGGAGCCCTACCTATTCTTTGGCCGGAATCATTTGTGTCACTGCTTGCCAGTACAAAGCTTGTTGCTGAGGATATAAAATGTACTTTATATATTATATTAATAATTGAAATAATACAACATAGAATACAGAATTGTCAGACAGGGAATTAACCGAGAATTTTATGTTGTTTGGACTAATGTTAATCTAAATGACGAAGGACAGCATAGAATATATTTTATAAAATGATAGTTAAAATCCTTTATTCTTTGCAGGTGTAATGAAGTTTGATTATGTTTTTGCTGAAAATGGTTTGGTAGCTTACAAGAATGGAGAACTAATAGCCAAAGAGGTGAGTCTTTTCATTGATATACTGTACAGTACTGTATATATCTACGGGTAATTTTTTTTGACTGAACTGCAATATTTTTCTGATTCTTGTAAGGCTGTTTAGCTATGGTAAGCAGCTCTTCTAGGAGAAAGACACTCCAAAATCAAACCATTGTTCTCTATTCTTGGGTAGTGCCATAGCCTCTGACCCATGGTCTTACACTGCCTTGGGTTAGAGTTCTCTTGCTTGAGGGTACACTCGGGCACACTTTTCTATCTAGTTTCTCTTCCTCTTGTTCTGTTAAAGTTTTTATAGTTTAAATAGGAAATATTTATTTTAATGTTACTATTCCTAAAATGTTCTATTTTTCCTTATTTCCTTTCCTCACTGGGCTATTTTCCCTGTTGGGGCCCCTGGGCTTATAGCATCCTGCTTTTCCAACTAGGGTTGTAGCTTAGCATTTAATAATAATAATAATAACAGTTCTTCCTTCGCCATCATATGGTTCAATATTACACAGTATTCTAAAAGCTTTATCCCAGCTGTGACCAAGTTGTGGAATGATGAAAGGGTGGAACTTCAGGAGTTTAAACTTGCAGCCAATTTTTTTTTTTTTTTTATGTTGAACAGGCTAATATAAGTTTGTTCCGTAACTGAAATACAAACCACGCTATTTAACATGGGTAATTACTTTCGGCGTAGCTGAAATGACGAGCCATTAGAATTTTAACGAGGGTTTACTACCCCATCCGCTAGTTATCGGGGGGTAGGGAGGGTAGCTAAGGTTTGTATAGTTAGGAAAAATACAAATTACCCACAAATTTGTCATATCTATTCATAGTTTATATATGACAGATCTATTTTGATGTTATGATCTTAAGATATTTCATGTTCTTTATCCATTAATTCTCATATATATTTTCTTTATTTCCTTTCCTTACTGGGCTATTTTTCCCTAATAGAACCCATACACTTATAGCATCCTGCTTCTCCAACTAGAGTTGTAGCTTAGCTAGTAATAATAGTACAGTAGTGATAGTGTTGTAGCCTAGATAGTAATAATAATAATAATTCTTTTTATTTTACAGTCAATTCAGAATTACATGGGAGAAGAAAAACTTCAGTCTTTTATCAATTATGCATTGCGGTACATGTCAAACCTCACTCTGCCAGTGAAGAGAGGTACGTTCATCGAGTTTCGCAATGGCCTCATCAACGTATGTCCCGTGGGCCGTAGCTGCTCTCAGGCAGAGAGAGACCAGTTTGGGGAATATGATAAGGTGAGAGCTGATGTATTCATAATATAAAGTTCGTTTATAAGCATTTTAAAAATCACTTAAGTGTTTGAACAAATTTCTAAGTTACATACGGCAGATTTAACTTTTTCTTTATTGCAAAGGGAGGCTCTTGAACAATGCAGTACTGTACTAGAATTTTTTTTCTCCCTCTGTAGGTGCATAACATCAGGAAACAGTTTGTGTCTGCATTGGAGAAAGAGTTTGCCGATTCTGGTCTGGTGTTTTCCATAGGTAAGGAAGCGTTGATATTTGTTCCTGTACAAATACAAATCATTGCCTGTAGTAGAAGTATGACTTCAGTGGTTTAAATTTTACTGTGGTATTTAGTTGTTGCCTGGTGGAGGGTACGACTAACACTTTGACTTTGGCTGCAGTTCAATACACACAGTGTATGAAGGGAAGGGCCCCTCTTTTCTCCTTTCTTTCAGAGTCTTCCTGATCCCAGAAAGGTGCTAAGAACATATCACTTGGATGTTCTGTTGTGGTCTCTCTTCCTGTGGGAGCTACGTCATCGAACTGCACAACTCCATGGAAGACACTTTAAGTTCGTCCTTCTTCAGGAAGTCCTATCAATGCGGTGTGGTATCGAGTTATATACATTTTGGAAAATGATTGTTGTGTGTTCTTGTTTGCAAGGTTGAGACAGTACGAGCCTTCCTTTCCCCAGTAAATGTATCAGTGCATGGTACGTTTGCTGCAGTGCTCTGTTTCTTGTGAGAATGAGTACAAATACTGCTAGTAGAAATGAAGGACTCTGCACCACTTCTTTCCCTTTCCTGGACAATCTACTGATTCTTTCTCTCTCTTTCTCTCTCTCTCCCCCCCAGACTCCTGCCGGCCCAAAGAGAAGGAAGAAGTAGTTACAGATAAACAGACGACCGATTGGGCAGTCTTCCGCAAGACACCACCCAATTCATCTGCATAGTTTCGCAGTTGGTGGTGGCGTATGGGAAAAGTCCCTGTCTAGCGTTCCGCTGTACGGGAGATAGAGTCCCACTCAAATTCGACAGTTTCTTGTACTGTAGTGTCTGCAACCTCACCATCCTTGTGAGCTTAGGATGTTAATGTATGGGATGGGGGTGTGCTATAGGTCTGCCTGGTCCTAGGTTAAGTGGAGAGGGGACTTGGATGCTGATCATATGTATATATGTTAGTCTCTAGGGCATTTTCACTGTCCCTTGCCTCTACCATTCATAAGCAACCTTTAAAAGAAGAAATCTCAACCCTCCCCTGGAGAGTGTTTTGGTACGAGGCACAGGAGCCGGGGAGAGTTAAGAATGTCTGGTCTTTCTCTTCTTATCTCCTCCCCTCCTTGGGGTGTAGCATTCATTTCCGTTATGTGCTAGACCAGATGCTAGATATTGGTAAGCCTCACGACTAAGTAAACTTTTATTTAAAAATTTTGTATTGAAGTATTTCCTCCACCCTCCCAGGTGAGGGGGGAGGGAAGTTTTGTGTGCAACCCATTACAGAAAATTGAATTTTGATAAATTTTGGCCTATGGCAGGATTCACCTAACTCTAATGCCCACGGTTTCCATCTGTAAAAGTCAACAAATCGTCTGGTATCATATTGCAAATGCCGTCTTGCTTACTGCCTTAAATTATATGATGTTGTTTTATTACGATATTGTATTATGAACTTTTGATACAATAACTAAGATTATGATTTCAGTTGGGTTTGTTTTAATACTGCATCTCTAAATGTTTATAAATAACCATACATTCTGACAACATATCCTTTCGGAAATATGTCCTTCCGCGACCACCTACCAGTCTCCTGGTAGAAACTAAGCCTAACACATGCGACATCCTCATGCTGAGGTTCATGGGAGGTTGCAAGGAGTCATTTATTTTTCAATATTAAACTTACCCGATAATCATGTAGCTGTCAACTCCGTTGCCCGACAGAATTCTATGGAGGGATACGCCAGCTATCACAATACTAGAAGGGGGTGTATTTACCAGCGCCACCTGTGGCCAGGTACTCAAGTACTTCTTGTTGACACCTCCTCAATTATTCCTCTGTCGTGCTTCCGGCAAGATCGTTCTGGGATACGCTTATGTTCTTGGAGTATTTTCACGACTTTGGTGAAGTATTTCTCTTTGATTTCGGCTGTCGCTTTACTGGAAAACTTCTATATTAGCTTAGTTAGCTTTTGGAATTAATTTGATTAATTTTGGTGACGAGAGAGTATGAACTCTCGTTCACTTTTCAATGGCCGACCCTTCCCTTAGACGGAAGTGTTGGTGTCTAAGAGAGTATAGAATCTCTTTCTTAATTTTGCTTAACATAAGTTATAGATTTATTTTATATCTCTCCGCCTCTTATAGGCCTCTTCGATTAACTTCCTTTTATTATAAACTCATTAAAATTAATTTTTATATTTGTTTATATTCGACCTTCCTAATAGTAGGCGGTCTTTTACCGAAGTTAATAAACTTTGAGCCCGTCATTTCGGTTTTACCTGTTAACATATTATGCTATTTCCGCCACAGAGTTTGAAAGATTTTCTTTGACAGTCTCGTACTGTTTTCAAAGCTGAACTAACGTTTTGTTTTGTCTCTGCAGTTGTTGACGTTCAGAACGTTCAACTTGCACTCTATCGTTACGATAGAGAAAGAATGTTCACGGTTTCACGTTGCAGTAAGAGTAACCGTGTCTAGCGTTTTGTTCATTCTTTCTTAACTTAATGGTTTTGATCCTAATAAAGGAACTTTTTAGTTTTTTTCCTTTAACAATAATATGTTTTAACGATATATATGATTGGGCTCTTCTCTCAGGTTCTAAGTCAAGAGAGAGAGAGAGAGAGAGAGATAGAGACGGAGGGAGAAAGAGGATAAACGTTTCATTCAAGCCTGCCAGGCGTACGAGTAACGTCGTTATCGTTTTTTGCTCTTCTCCCTAGTCTCTTTAGGGGAAGAAACTAAACGTTTCTAGAGTGATCTAGTGTTTAGTCTCTTTCCAACCACTGATTTATCTTTCATTAGATTTTTCTGTTACATTGTAATTCTGTTTTCGCAATTACTAACTTTGAGAAAGGATAGAATTGCGTATTTCAGGTACAAACCACTTAAAGTTTCGAGTTCAGTGAAATAAGTGCAAACAGAAATCAAAGTGATAAGTGATTAGTGCGTGAGGGTACTTTTGTGCGCGCCAGTCCAGACCTATGCCAGACGTACGAAGTTAAAGTTCACAACCCGAATGCAGTCATTGGGTTAGCTCTGACTCTCCTCAGTCATCAGTTGATTACACTCCGACTAAGAGGAGTAAGGTTCTGCCACAACAGATCTCTGCTGTTAAGGCTTTACCTCAGCAGAACTTAGTGTCTGCCGACCCCAAGTTAACTCTACTGCAGTCCATACAGTCACAACTTTCGGTCTTGATGCGTGAGTGTCGGGCTGAGAGTGTTGCACCGCCTGCACTCCCTCCACCTGTTCTCGCTGCACCTGTGCTCGCCCAGCCTGCACCTGCTCCGCCTGTGCTCGCCCAGCCTGCACCTGTGCTCGCCCAGCCTGCACCTGCTCCGCCTGTGCTCGCCCAGCCTGCACCTGCTCCGCCTGGTCGCAGCACCATCTGCCAGGCGTACGATGTTGTGAACTCTACTACAGTCCATGCAAGCACAGCTTTCGGACTTGATGAGTGAGTGTCGGGCTGAGAGTGTTGCTCCTCCGCCTCCGCCTACACTCCCTCCTCCTACACTCGCTCCGCCTGATCACAGTACCATCTGCCAGGCGTACGATGTTGTGGACTCTACTACAGTCCATGCAAGCACAGCTTTCGGACTTGATGAGTGAGTGTCGGGCTGAGAGTGTTGCTCCTACGCCTCCGCCTACACTCCCTCCTCCTACACTCGCTCCGCCTGATCACAGTACCATCTGCCAGGCGTATGATGTTGTGGACTCTACTACAGTCCATGCAAGCACAGCTTTCGGACTTGATGCGTGAGTGTCGGGCTGAGAGTGTTGCACCTCCTGCACTCCCTCCACCTGTTCTCGCTGCACCTGTGCTCGCCCAGCCTGCACCTGCTCCGCCTGTGCTCGCTCAGCCAGCACCTGCTCCGCCTGGTCGCAGCACCATCTGCCAGGCGTACGATGTTGAACCACTTTCGGTGTTTGCTGTTCACAGTGTTGTTCAGCCTCAGCCTTCTTTAAGGCAACCCTTGCTTTGGGATCAGGAGAGTTACACTCTTCCTCCTCCTCCCCTTGCTGCTCCACCAGTGGTGCAACTCTCGGTTGGGGTACAACAGCGCTGCACCGAGTTCAACCCTCATCTTGGCAAGCTCATCTACACCATGCACTTGCGCCTCAGGAGCCTCAGCTTGCTAGAACTTTACCTTGTTCTGCGCAGCCTCAACCTTCTCATGCTCCACTCATCTCTCAGGAACAGGAACGGACTACTCCGCCTCCGTCCTCCGCTCAGCTGGTGCAATCCTTGGGTGCAACTCTTGCTAGGAGTCAACCTCCTTCACCCTTGCACCTGCCTTCTGCTCCGTCTGTTGTTCAGCCTATGCAGTCTGAACCTCAGGTTTTCCCTCAAGTTGAGGAAACCTCTGTTGTTGTTCCAGCTCGTTCTGACTCTGCTGTTCAGCATACCATGGTTTAAACCCCATGCAAGCATGCATAAAGCACTCTAGCACTGGTCATGGAATTTCTGAGAAATGTTAAACGCCATGCACACGCTCTGCTTTCCTTTCAGCAGGCTCTGCTTACAGCAGGCTCTACTTACTACATGCTCAGCATTCAGCATGCTCTGCATTCAGCATGCTCTGCATACAACATGCTCTGCATACAGCATGCTCTGCATTCAGCATGCTCTGCATACAACATGCTCTACATACAGCATGCTCTGCATACAGCATACTCTGCATACATCATGCTCTGCATACCTTACCGCATGCTTCTCAACACATCTTGGGTTGTTGCCAACTCACTAGACTGTCAAGCAGTTTCATAACGTTGCCTTCTAGTCTGCTGCTTTGCACCAGTGAACCCTCACTCAGAGAACTTAGCTTTTCTAGGATAAGGTCCCTGTAGATGAGAAAGTTCTTTTCTCCCTCCTTCTGATATTCCCTTGAGGACTCTGTGATTTGGAGGGAGCCTTTAGCTGCATAACCTCTTATGGACTTTTATTTAAGCATAACATGCTTACAGGGAAGGTAATGGTTACACTTCAGCCGCTAATCCCGTCTGTTACCACACCTGCTCCCATAGACCTTGAGCTGTGTTGCATGACATGCAGTCCAAGCTTAGTCCTTGTTAGAGGATTTTTTGTTTACGGAGTCAATGTGTCACGGGGAAGACGTTCAACAACCAACAGAAGGGACTTGTTGTGACGCAGTGGGCAACCTCAGCAACCCGTTAAGGAGTTGTCTGTACGACCCAGACAGTCTAGACAGATTCGGGTTGTCACTGTACTTCCTCGCTTGCCCATGATTGACAGTTTACAGACTGTGCAGCAGTATCATGATCTTGTGTCCGGCTCCGTCAGACTACTGGCTTTTAAGAGCTCCCTCAAGTCGTCGCTGTCTGGAGATTTTCAAATGGACTATGGATCTGACCAAGGAACTGGGCCTCCTGGTCAATTTTGAAGAGTCTCAGCTCGTTCCATCCCAGACCATTGTCTCCTTGGGTATGGATCTTCAGAGTCGAGCTTTTCGGACTTGTCCGTCGGCCCCAAGGATCTTCCAAGCCCTAGAATGCATCCAGAGCATGCTGAGAAGGAACCGATGCTTAGTCAGGCAGTGGATGAGTCTAACAGGGACACTTTCATCGCTGGCCCTGTTCATCGAGTTAGGGAGACTCCACCTCCGCCCCCTTCAGTATCATCTAGCTGCTCACTGGATAAAGGACATGACGCTAGAGACGGGCTCAGTTCCTGTTTCCGAAGAGATGAGGTCTACTCTAACGTGGTGGAAGAACAGCATTCTTCTCAAGGAAGGTCTACCATTGGCTGTTCAGTCCTCCGACCACCGTCTCTTCTCGGACGCATCGGACACGGGCTGGGGTGCGACACTGGACGGACAGGAATGCTCGGGAACATGGAATCAGGAGCAAAGGACACTTCACATCTATTGCAAGGAGTTGTTGGCAGTTCATTTGGCCTTGATAAACTTCAAGTCCCTCCAGCTTAACAAGGTGGTGGAGGTGAACTCCGACTACACCACAGCCTTGGCTTACATCTCCAAGCAGGGAGGGACTCATTCGAGGAAGTTGTTCGAGATCGCAAGGGACCTCCTCATTTGGTCAAAAGATCGAAAGCTCACGCTGGTAACGAGGCTCATTCAGGGCGATATGAATGTCATGGCAGATCGCCTCAGCCGGAAGGGTCAGGTCTTCCCCACAGAGTGGACCCTTCACAAGAATGTTTGCAGCAGACTTTGGGCCCTGTGGGGTCAGCCAACCATAGATCTATTCGCTACCTCGATGACCAAGAGGCTCCTCTTGTATTGTTCTCCGATTCCAGACCCAGCAGCAGTTCGCGTGGATGCCTTTCTGCTGGATTGGTCCCATCTCAACCTGTATGCATTCCCGCCGTTCAAGATTGTCAACAGGGTACTTCAGAAGTTCGCCTCTCACAAAGGGACACGGCTGACGTTGGTTGCTCCCCTCTGGCCCGCGAGAGAATGGTTCACTGAGGTACTGCAATGGCTGGTCGACGTTCCCAGGACTCTTCCTCCTAGAGTGGACCTTCTGCGTCAACCTCACGTAAAGAAGGTACACCCAACCTCCACGCTCTTCGTCTGACTGCCTTCAGACTATCGAAAGACTCTCAAGAGCTAGAGGCTTTTCGAAGGAGGCAGCCAGAGCGATTGCCAGAGCAAGGACGACGTCCACTCTCAGAGTCTATCAGTCTTTATGGGAAGTCTTCCGAAGCTGGTGCAAGGCCAATGCAGTTTTCCTCAACCAGTACCAATGTAACCCAGATTGCTGACTTCCTGTTACATCTAAGGAACGTAAGCTCCCTATCAGCTCCTACGATCAAGGGTTACAGAAGTTTGTTGGCAGCGGTTTTCCGCCACAGAGGCTTGGATCTTTCCTCCAACAAAGATCTACAGGACCTCCTTAGGTCTTTTGAGACCTCAAAGGAACGTCGGTTGTCCACTCCAGGCTGGAATCTAGACGTGGTCCTAAGGTTCCTAATGTCATCAGGATTTGAACCGCTCCAATCAGCCTCTTTTAAGGACCTCACATTTAAAAAACTCTTTTCCTCGTGTGCTTAGCAACAGGTAAAAGAGTAAGTGAGATCCACGCCTTCAGCAGGAACATAGGTTTCACATCTGAAACGGCTACATGTTCCTTACAGCTCGGTTTTTTGGCTAAAAACGAGCTTCCTTCCCGTCCTTGGCCTAAGTCGTTCGAGATCCCAAGCCTGTCCAACATGGTGGGGAACGAACTGGAGAGAGTACTTTGCCCAGTTAGAGCTCTTAAGTACTATCTAAAGGTCAAAACCATTACGAGGACAATCAGAAGCCTTATGGTGTGCTATCAAGAAGCCTTCTCTACCAATGTCTAAGAACTCAGTTTCTTTCTACATCAGGCTTCTGATTAGAGAAGCAAATTCTCATCTGAAGGAAGAAGACCTTGCTTTGCTGAAGGTAAGGACACATGAAGTGAGAGCTGTGGCTACTTCAGTGGCCTTCAAACAGAACCGTTCTCTGCAGAGTGTTATGGATGCAACCTATTGGAGAAACAAGTCAGTGTTCGCATCATTCTATCTCAAAGATGTCCAGTCTCTTTACGAGTACTGCTACACCCTGGGTCTATTCGTAGCAACGAATGCAGTAGTAGGCGAGGGCTCAGCCACTACATTCCCATAATCCCATAACTTTTTAACCTTTCTCTTGAATACTTTTTATGGGTTGTACGGTCGGCTAAGAAGCCTTCCACATCCTTGTTGATTTGGCGGGTGGTCAATTCTTTCTTGAGAAGCGCCAAGGTTAAAGGTTGTGATGAGGTCCTTTAGTATGGGTTGCAGCCCTGTATACTTTATCACCTTTGAGTTGATTCAGCCTCCCAAGAGGAACGCTGCGCTCAGTAAGGAAGACGATCTTATTAAAGGCAGAGTAACGGTTCAAGTCGACTTCCTTACCAGGTACTTATTATTTCATTGTTATTGTGGATAACTGATTATATGAAATATGGGATACTTAGCTATCCTTTAATCTTGTACACTGGTTTTCACCCACCCCCCTGGGTGTGAATCAGCTACATGATTATCGGGTAAGTTTAATATTGAAAAATGTTATTTTTATTAATAAAATAAATTTTTGAATATACTTACCCGATAATCATGATTTAATCGACCCTCCCTTCCTCCCCATAGAGAACCAGTGGACCGAGGAATAATTGAGGAGGTGTCAACAAGAAGTACTTGAGTACCTGGCCACAGGTGGCGCTGGTAAATACACCCCCTTCTAGTATTGTGATAGCTGGCGTATCCCTCCATAGAATTCTGTCGGGCAACGGAGTTGACAGCTACATGATTATCGGGTAAGTATATTCAAAAATTTATTTTATTAATAAAAATAACATTTTGATTCTCCACAGAACGAAACTGCTTTGGCCTTTCCAAGTTAGTAAGTGTGCCATTTTCATCATAGGGAATTCCTTGTTCCTAAGGATAAGTCTCCTGTTGAAGGATGAGAGTTTGTATTCATATAGAAATAAATCAAATATTTTTAAAATTGTGTTTTTTTTTTTTCAAAATATAAAAACCAGATGTATCCCTATAGAATCAAATCAGAATGATTTTTTAAGCAATTCCTATTTTTCTTGACTATACAAAATGAGGCTTACAAGTTACTGTTGGACTCAGCTACCGCACTAATCCTAAGTTAAGGTCAAAGTGAAGGTTATATTACCTGGCGAGTTGGCTGGCCCTCCCCCTTTTCCCCCACCAGCTACCACTAACTACTTCGTTGAAAGTTTAAACGAATGCTCCAGCTTCTCTGAAGTCATGCTCCTATTACAGGTCAGAGGTTTATATAGTTAGGAAAAATACAAATTACTATAAAATTTTTCTGATATTTAACTGCTCATGTATATCAAGTAACTCTTTCAACCTTCCTTTTACTATTAATACAGTGTATCTTGAATACAGGCTCCAAAAGCTCTATTCCTCTGCAGTTCCCACACTTTAACATGTCTCCTTTTAGATTTTTACAATATTATCACCCAGCTATCTTCCAAGTCCCAAATTCCTCTACATCCCAGATCTTTTTCCAATATTGTGCGCACCCCTTTCTTTGCCTAGATTTCCCAATATCGTAATCATTTCTATTGTTGCCTCTTTTTCTTGCAGCTTTGTTTACTTTTCCAATCTTTATAGCATTCTTGACTTCAATATCTCTTAATGTTTGCTATTTGTCCTTCTACTGGAGACTGAGGAACAAATAGAAGTCCATATACTGTACAGATAATTGAAAATTCCCCAGCTCTTAACTGTTAAAAGATGTCTGTTTCAGAAAGTTTTGTTTTCTCGTTTTAGTATTGATAATTATAAGAGTTTTAGATTTATCATTCAAATCTTTTTTATTATGCATTCTTTCTATAGTAAATATGGTACATGAGAAATTGAATATCTACAAAGATTATATTTTATCTATGTTTACCTCAGGTGGGCAGATCAGCTTCGACGTTTTCCCCAAAGGATGGGATAAGACTTACTGCATACGTTTCTTAGAAAAGGATTTCAAGGTAAGTGGCCATTGGATTTTCAAAGTAATAACTTTAAGGTATTCGCAATGTCCCTTTGGCCCACAAGTACCCACTTACTGAAGGACCTCAGCTCACAAACATCCGACTCTCAAATATTCGGAGATACAAATACAAATTTAACTAAAAATAACAAAGATAAGATAAAGAAGTACTGTAGTAAAACAATATTGTATTATTTAATACATTAAGTAAAATAACATTTGTAATAACATGATATCTATTTCATATGAGACCTGATTATTTATTGAATTTTGTAGCTGGAAATGATAGGCATGGAATTCAGGATAGGCCTACCCTAAGCCGAAATATAACAAAATTGGACTTACAAAAAGCTTCTTGGAACCTATTAAGTTTGTAAATCGAGGACATTATGTACTCCTTTACCTCTGTTCCAGCTTCCCTTCTTCCATCTTGGTGTCGTAGCTCTTTTCAACTTGACTTCATTTAGCAGATGTCGTATGGCGTTTTCTCAGCGCACATATGCGCTGAATCACCTCTCTGGTCCAGGCAACCCAAATTCATAAGTCCATACGACTAAATATACATAGAAAGAATCTATCAAATAGAATAACAATTGCTTTACAGAGAAACTATGTAATTATAAAGGTTTGGTTTTGAAGGAAGACGCCACAATACAAGATGAAACCTTTATTACTGTGCATGGTATTCACAGTAAGGCTCACTTTTGACAGTATCCTGTCACGTGTGAACAAATGTTCAGTAGTTGAATGTATTTTTCAGTAAGGGGATAATTAGATCATTCCCCTATTGGTAAAGTTTTGATATAAAGTAAATTGTATTGATATATTTACTTTTAAGAGGAAAAAGAATGTAATAGAACAGTTTATACCAAAAACATATAAACTAACAATGGAATGTAACTGGTCAGTGTGATGCTAAGGATTTATTCTATTTACCAAGGCACTTCCCCCAATTTTGGGGGGTAGCCGACATCAAAGAAACAAAAGGAGACCTTTTCTCTCTCCGCTCCTCCCAGCCTAACGAGGGATTCAGCCGAGTCTGGCTGGTACTGCTAGGGTGCCACAGCCCACCCTCCCCCGTTATCCACCACAAAGGAAGTTTCATATGCTGAATCCCCTACTGCTGCTACCTCCATGGTTGCCAAGGCAACCGGAGGAAGCAGCAAGGCCTACTGGAACTGCGTCAGTAGAAAAAATGCAACATTTAGGCTAAAAGGCAGTTGTGTTGAGGAAAAAGCTGCCTTCCCCCCAACTAAGAGGTTGGCAAACTACAGTAAGTCCCCAAGATAAGAACATTCGACTTACTGACTTTCAGAAATGAGAAACATTGTGTGCAATAAAGAAGAAATGTTTTAACTAATGTAAAGATTATTTTTATGAATAGTACTTACCTGGCAGTTATATATATATAGCTGATATCTCTAAAATCGGCAGAATTTTCCAAAACGAGGCAACCGCCTTGTGGTGGTTGGGAGGTAGGTGGTCACACCCGTCACAGGGTGGTACAAGGAACCATTCCCGTGTCCAAGACTTCAGTTCATCTCTGCCGGCTGGATCGAAAACATCGTCGGTCCACCATTGAGAGTTTTTCAAATCATTTTCCCTTCTTCGCTTTTTTGGACTTCGTTTAGTGAAGTACACTGATTTAGGGATTTGGCAATCGTGTTTTGTTATTATTCACTTTGTTTATCATGAGTGATAACTTAATTTTCGTGTTTGTGCGAGTGATGTATGCAAGGTGAGGTTACCGAAAGTGTCAGTTGATCCTCACAGTTTGTATGCAGGGGTTTTGTTTGTGCACTATATTTTAGGTGCAAAGTTTTTAATCCTGATGACGGAAATACGTTCCGCCAACTCTATGACGTCACAGTCGTGTGACGTAATGTTCATTGTATGTCTTGCAAATTCTCTTTATTTGTTTTATGTAAAGAATGGGAGGAATTCCACTTATATAAGTTTTTTAACTTTTAATGTAAAATTCTAAAGAAATATTTGTCCATTTAGTATTCGTTCTTTAAATCATCCATCTAATTTCATAAATTAAATAGAACTAGCGTATGGTTAATTTACGCTGTTACTTGTTACTATCGATGCAGTCCCAACATGCCTTGGTAGCGTTCTTTTCGATATGGGAATTAAAGTGATAGCTATAATTCTCCAACAACAACGATATGGGAATTCTAGTTTTAGTAGTATTTTCATTTATATGTTCCTATTGTTTACATTTATATATATAGATACGTTATTGCTATATCTGTTCTTTTTATCATTACAACTCGCTTGTTTTTGAAAACCCCTTGAATTAATTGTGGATTACATTTGTTTTCCCATTTTCTGTTCATTTTAATCTTTAACGTAAAACTTTCCCGGCGTTTGTATGTAACTACCTGGTAGGTATTTATGACATTTAATTTTACCGGTGGTTATATGTAACTACCGGGTGAGTGTGTTCAACATTTATTTTTAATCTCAACTCTTGCCCGGTGGTTTTTCTTTTTGTGACCGCCGGGTAAGTATGTTTGAAAGTTTATTTTATTATGAAAAAAGTTTAATATTTTATAAAAATATTTTGTTACAGTTTATATACCAAGTACTAGAGACGATATTGCTTTCTCATTCAAGCCCGTGGCAGCAGAACAAGTTCTCTCACAACGGGCAGGACTATTTACGGTCTTTTGTGTAAGAGTTTAATAGTGCAAGTTTCAGTGCTAAATTAGGCATTGGATTCATTCAGCACAGTGGACGTCGTTTTCCTAGCCTTAGACCTCTTCCAAGCTCCCCGGCCCATGGGAGAAGGAACGTCGATCGGCGAAAGGAAACGAGAGGCGTTAGCTCACGAGCAAACGCCCTCGCGAGCATTCCTGTTAACGTTCCCAAGAATGCTCTCCCTTGCCATGGGAAAGCAAAGAGCGTTGGGCGTTAAGATTCTTACACTGCTTTTAGAGTTTTGCATTGCATCACTTTTGATTTTAATGGCAATACTATAAGTCATAGATATTCGCTGATAATATCAATGCTTACAAACCATCATTGACAAGGTTTTTGTCCCAGAGCGCCAGTCGGCCTTATGAACTCTCTGGTCGGAACCGAACGCGCCGAGCGGCATAATGAATATCATTTTGCCTTAACGCTCGACGCTAAGTCTTTCAAGACAGGATGATAGGCGCCTCGTCTTTCAAGACAGGACGATAGGCGCCTCGTCTTTCAGGACGATTGCCTCCTCGTCTTTCAGGACGATTGCCTCCTCGTCAATCAGGGCGAATGCAGCCTCGTCTTTCAGGGCTAATGCAGCCTCGTCTTTCAGGGCGAATGCAGCCTCATTCTTTCAGGGCGAATGCAGCCTCATTCTTTCAGGGCGAATGCAGCCTCGTCTTTCAGGGCGAATGCTGCCTCGTCTTTCAGGGCGAATGCAGCCTCGTCTTTCAGCGCGAATGCTGCCTCGTCTTTCGGGGCGAATGCAGCCTCGTCTTTCAGGGCGAATGCAGCCTCGTCTTTCGGGGCGAATGCAGCCTCGTCTTTCGGGGCGAATGCAGCCTCGTCTTTCGGGAATGCAGCCTCGTCTTTCGGGACGAATGCAGCCTCGTCTTTCGGGACGAATGCAGCCTCGTCTTTCGGGACGAATGCAGCCTCGTCTTTCGGGACGAATGCAGCCTCGTCTTTCGGGACGAATGCAGCCTCGTCTTTCAGGTCGAGTGCAGCCTCGTCTTTCAGGGCGAGTGCAGCCTCGTCTTTCAGGGCGAGGGCAGCCTCGTCTATCAGGGCGAGGGCAGCCTCGTCTTTCAGGACGAGGGCAGCCTCGTCTTTCAGGACGAATGCAGCCTCGTCTTTCAGGGCGATAGGACAATAGCCGCCTCGTTCTTTCAGGGCGACGACACGTCTTATAAGATCTTTGTCAAAGGATGACTTTAGTGATCACTTTTCTCCTGTTGAATTATTTGAGGTTAACAGAAGAAGATCCTAAGTTCTGTTGCTCCATGTTCCCCACACTCTGAGTTTTCACGTGGTCATTAATGGAGTTTTATGAATATATTAATTTTTTCTTAAAACAGAAACTATTAATGCTGGCTTCCTTATCAGATAGGCCAGGATAGCAAGGGTGGAGGTCTAGCCACGTTTAGGTCGAAGACCTTGTGGCAGCCCCACAGAGATTTTTTTACGGCCCCCTTGGTAGATTGCCGAGTCTCTTAAGGAATACAGGCAATGAGGCTGGATAATTTTGAAATCAGAGGTCATAATTAAGGTTCGTACTTCTCCTTTTTTCTTTCTCTCCTCTCCCTGAAGAGTTGGTCAAAGACAGGTTTTGGTGTCTTAATCAGCAAGAAATTTTCTGCATGCTTTTTTCTCTAACCGAACTAACAACAGTAGGAGCCAGTCTTAGCTTCTTCTGGCGAGCCTGGGAGAGGAGAGGAGCAGACCTTCGGTCCGTGTTTTTATTAAGGATGGATGCGAAATCTTTTTCCTAGTGAATCCTCCTTTGTTAGTTACTCAGATAAGACTTTACTGCCTAACCGACTTTGCAACTTCAATGTCTCTCTTTTGGGAGAGGGAGTCTTTTGTCTGGTCCTGGACGTAAATGCTCTTTACCCCTTCGTTCAGAAGTCAAAGTTCTCCATGGAGACATCAAAATCTTAGGAGAAGAGGGGAGCAGACCTTTGGTCAGTACTTCATCTGAAGGAGGATTACTTTTTCCTTTTATAGGGAAACCTTTAGTTTTTAGCTACGATTCTCTCTCTCAGTTCTAGAGAGGAGTCTAAGTGGCAGGCTATGCAATCAAACTTTATTTGAGGTTTGTTTACAAGAAAGAACGGGTGTAGAATGGGTCAGTTTCGGGCCGTGTGTTTTGGTCTCAGCTCCGCCCCTCTAATGTTCACGTTACTTTTGCTTAATGTAGCAGAATACTGCACTCAAGTGAAATCAGAGCGTCCCTGTATCTGGATTTTTAGATAACGTTGAGCCTATCAAATAGTTAGGTCTTCCTGTCAACAAGAAGTCTCTCTTCTGAAACCAGGACGCTCAGCACCACGTCTTTTAGAACGATCAGCGTCTCGCTCTGTTTACCTCTCGGCTCCACGTCTTTCAGGACTTTCGGCACCACGTCTTACAGGACTATCGGCGCCACGTCTTAAGGACGATCGGCGCCTCGTCTTTTAGGACGGTCGATGTCGAAGTTCTAGCACGTGGCATGACTTTGAACATGAGAATCTGGGACTTCGTGATGACACTAGTCGAATCGTATGTCGAGATCAAGGACGCCTTCGTTCTGATCTCTTGGATCTAGAAAGGAGGTTTGTTCAAGGGCAAGAAACATCGGGGCAAACATGCTCAGCAGGAAGAGACTTGTTTTTCCCTCAAAATGGTCTCTCAACCCGCAAGTATGTCAGTCTCTGGATGTTGTCGGGCAGACCTGTAACAGACCTTTTTGCCTCCAACTGGAAGAAGAGGATCCCCTACTGCTGCTCCCTAGTCCCGGACGAGGAGGCTGTAGCAGTGGACTCCTTCTTGATGGATTGGACGGGGGTGGACATGTTTGCGTTGCCCCGTTTGAGATCATCAATCTAGTCTTCAGGAAATTCGCTCTCCTCGATTCGGGGCGAATGATCCTAGCAGCTCCATTCTGGCCTGCAAGGGAATGGTTTTCGGAAGTGATGGGCATGTTGATGGACTTCCCAAGAAGACTTCGGCAAATCCAGATCATCTTCAACAGCCCCACTTCGAGAGGTATCATAAAACCCCCCTTGCTCTCAAACTGACTTCCTTCAGACTGACTAGAAGCTTGTCAGATCTCGAGGCTTTTCGGCACAAGCGACGAAAGCTATCGCCAGAGCAAGGAGGATCTCTTCACAAAGAGTCTACCAATCTAAGTGGGAGACCTTTAGAGCTTGGTGCAGGCAGCAAAAGTTTTCCTCAACCACTACCTTTCTGAGCCAGATTGCACACTTCTTCTTGTACCTCAGACAGGATGTTTAAGCCGGCTGTATCTACCATCAATGGATACAGCAGTATGCTCTCGGCCGTCTTTAGGCATAGAGGCCTAGAGTTGTCCCAAAATAAGATTTGCAGGACCTCATTGGGTCTTTTCAGATGACGTAATAGGTACAGTACTCTTAAACCTGGATGTGGTGTTTAAGTTTCTGTGCTCCAAGAAATTTGAACCTATCTTGCTAGCCTCTCTTCGAGTTGTAACGAAGAAAACCCTCTTCCTTATGACTCTAGCGAACGCCAAAAGGTCAGCGAAGTCCAGGCGATTGAGAAGAGGGTGAGCTTCAATTAGGATAGGGCAGTTTGTGCCTTAAGGTTCCTCTTTCTCGTAAAGAGCGAGAACCCTTCGTACCCTGTCCTACGACGTTTGATGTCATTAACCTTACGAACCTGGTGGGTCAAGAGAAGGAAAGACTCCTCTGCTCAGTTAGGTCCCTCAAAAGTTTTTTGGCTCACACTATGAACGTGAGCTGTGCATCCAACTTGTTATGGTGTTCAGTGAAAGATCCACCAAAAACCCCTGTCTGAGAATGCTTTGTCCTTTTTCCTGAGGGAAAAAATTAGGGAAGCTCACCTCTTGTGTGAGGAGGAACACTTCGCCCTGTTGAAATTACGGGCTCACGAAGTGAGGGCCATTGCTACCTCTCTGGCGTATCAGGAATATGTGTTAGTTAGGCTATTCATGGATGCAATTTTCTGGAGGAGCAACTCTGTCTTCGCTTCTCATTAACTTAGAGAGGTGAGAGTAGACTTTGGCAAGTGCTATACCTTGGGCCCATACATAGCTGCGGTTTATGTATTAGGCAAAGGAGTTAATAACCCCACTCAACCTTAGTTTATATGCATGTATGAGGGTTTGTGTTTTTATGATAGTCTGAGGACTTCGTTTTGTGGTACAGTTCCCTCAGTCTAGATAGATAGTTTATGTTTATGTTGCAGGGTTAGGTGGTTAGTTTTAGTAAGGTTGCTGTTTTTATTATATGGGGCGAAGGTAGTTTCGGAAGTCTAGTCAAGTTGTTGGTCTTATCCCTTTGACAGACTCGATTGAGTTTTTTGCAGCATTGCAGGCTTACTCCTGGTTAAACACTCCTAAGGGAAAGCCACTCTAGAGGCTGTACCTTTGAAATCAGCTACCTTAGCAGGCAAGGAATCAAGGTGTTTTTATCTCCTACAACTCTTGTTGTTTCCCCAACGATGTTTACTGTCTGTTTCCCTCCTCCAAATGTGTGAATCAGCTATATATATATATATATATATATATATATATATATATATATATATATATATATATATATATATATATATATATATATATATATATATATATATATATATATATATATATATATATATATATATAACTGCCAGGTAAGTACTACAGTGAACCCTCGCTACTTCGCCGTTCGACCATCGCGGATTCACCACTTCGCGGATTTTTTCCCTAACCCATATATATACAGTAATATATATATATATATATATATATATATATATATATATATATATATATATATATATATATATGTATGCATGTATTTATGTATATATGTATGTATGTATATATGTAGGTATGTATATGTGTATACATATAAATATATATATATACACACACACACACATATATATATATATATATATATATATATATTTTATATATATATATTTTATATATATATATATATATATATATATATATATATATATATATATATATAAAGTAGGAAGATGTGATGTAGTTCTAAGGGAAAAGTATGAGAAATATGTTTGGGTAATAAGCAAAGCTCTACCTCCATTTTGTTTCTTCATTATGATCAGAGATAAACATAAACAAAACATTGGTTGCCATTTTTTATCATGCTTTTTAGCGTGTTTAGGAAACGCATGATATAAAATCGCCTTTAATATTTGTGCCTGTTTTAGTTTAGGGTACTGTAGTACATGCATTAAGTGTTCTGTACATTAAAGGGTAGTTTGTTAACAGTACTATATACAAGGGAAGGTTTGAAAAGTCTGAATATACATGTTGAATAAATAGGTAAATATGGTGTCACTACTTCGCGGATTTTCACCTATCGCGGCCGCGTCTGGAACCTATCTACCGCGATAAACGAGGGTTCACTGTATTCATAAAAATAGAGTTTTTATGATAAAACAAAGTTTTATGAATACTTACCTGGCAGTTATATATATATTCGATGGCCCACCCACCTCCCCTCAGGAGACAGGTCGGGCATAGATGAACTGAAGTCTTGGACACGGGAATGATTCCTTGTACCACCCTGTGACGGGTGTGACCACCTACCTCCCAACCCCCACAAGGTGGTTGCCTCGTTTTGAAAAATTCTGCCGATTTTAGAGATTTCAGCTATATATATATATATATATAACTGCCAGGTAAGTATTCATAAAACTTTGTTTTATCATAAAAACTCTTATTTTCCTATGCATTAAGAGATGTAGGAATTCATGATGCATAAGTATACTAGGTCACTAGTGCTAGAAAAACTAGCACACTAAAAGCAATAGAGATCATGCAGTTGAGGGTTGTGAGGTGGATGGCTATGTTAATCATGTTAGACTTAAGAACAACAAACTTTGAAACGTGTCGACCTCATGCAGAGGACCTACTGTATTTGCAAACCGAATCATTGGTTAAGGGGTGATATCGTCGTCGTCGGCGCCCACTCGTGTCCGAGTATTGGGTTCTGTCGTTAGCCATCAGCCTCCTATCTATGGGGTGGGTGCTTATGTCGGATGTGGCTGTGAAGTCCTAGTCTGTGGTGGAAGAGTCGCGGACAGTGTTCACAAGGGAGGGTAGGTGGTGGGCGGGGCTGTTCTAATCGCTCTCTCCTTCTTCTCCTCCTAGCCTCCTCATTTTGTCTCCTCCTCTCCTCGAAATCCACTGTGCCATGGTGTACTGTACTCCTCCAGGTTTTCCTGTCCCTGGCTGTTTCTTCCCATGAGGAAGGATCGATGTCAGTTAGAGCCAGGGTGCGTTTTAGTTGATCTTTATAGCGCATTTTCGGGGCTCCTCGTGGTCTGGTGCCCTGGGTCAGTTCTCCGTAGAATATTTTCTTTGGGAGCCTAGATGGATCCATCCTATGCATGTGTCCTATCCAGCGGAGGCGGTGGTGGATGATGGTGGCCTCCACGCTGGTCAGCGAGGCACGTTCTAAGACTTCAATGTTGGTGGTGTGGCTCTTCCTGGGGATTTTCAAGATCTGCCTCAGTTTCATTTGTTGGAAGCGTTCTAGGTTTTTAATATCGTTTCTATATAGCGTCCATGTTTCACATGCATACAGGAGCGTGGAGAGGACTACTGCCCTGAGCACCATTATTTTGGTGGTCATTGTCAGTGCGTGGTTGTTAAATACGCGGCAGTTGAGTCGGCCAAAGGCGGAGTGGGCTGCCCTGATCCTGTTCTCCACGTCCTTTTTGCTTGTGGGAGCTGATGTTAGGATGCTCCCTAGGTAGGAGAACTGGTCCACCTGTTCTAACGGTTGGTCATTCACTGTGGTATTGAAGTTTGGGAGCATTAGTCCTGGTGGATGTTGGACGAGGGTCTTGGTTTTATCTGTGTTGACTTGCATCCCAAAACGTTCGTAGGCAGAGTTGTATGCATCAGCTAATGACTGCAGGTCCTCTGTAGTCTGACCTGGGGTGGCATTGTCGTCAGCATACTGCAGTTCTCGCACTGTACACAAGGTGGTCTTGGTTCTGGCGCGGAGTCTGGCGAGGTTGAAAGCGCCTCCATCCATGCGGAAACGTAGGTCGACTGAGGGTGTGTCTGGGGGAATCTCATTGAGCATTGCTGCGGTGTATAGCGAGAAACACGTTGGGGCCAGAACACAGCCCTGCTTCAGGCTGCCGTTGATGGGGAATGGGTCTGAAAGAGAGTTCTGGTGGCAGACTCTCCCAACCATTCCGTCATGGAGGGCACGCACCAACTTGACAAAATCGGGTGGGCAGCCATATCTTTTAAGGACAGCCCACATGGCAGGTCGAGGTACTTTGTCGAAGGCCTTTTTCAAATCCCAGAAGATGAACATTATGGGCTGTTGTTGTTCGAGGCTCTTCTCTTGTAGTTGTCACGCACAGAAGATCATGTCTATGGTCCCGCGGGAAGGTCGAAAGCCGCACTGAGACTGACAGGACGTCCTCTGCGAGAATAAGGAGGCGGTCAAGGAGAATTCGAGCGAAAATCTTACTCGCGATGCTTGGTAGTGATATTCCCCATTAGTTGTTACAGTTCTCCCTGTCTCCCTTCTTGAAGATGGTAACGATGTTTGCATCGCGGAAGTGACTGGGGAGGGTCTTGGTCTCCCATATTTTCAGTATAAGGAGCATCAAACTGTTCCTCAAACCGGGTCCACCGTGAGTGAGGAGCTCAACGGGATGTTGTCTGGCCCTGGGGCTTTGCCGGGCTTCATGCGCTGCAGGGCCTTGTTGAAGTCATGGATGGAGGGTGGTAGTGCCATCCAGTGACGGACGGAATGCTGCGGGGTCATTCGCAGGAGATCGTCTGGGGTGTCTGCTTGGTCATTGAGGAGGTTCTCAAAGTGAGACCTCCACCTGGCCAGGATGCCCTCGCTGTCGGTGATGGTCGTGGCCCCATCCGCGTCCTTCAGGCTGCCCACTGATGACCGTGTGGGACCGAATATTTCCTTTGTTGCTGCATAGAAGCTGCGCAGGTCACATTGGTCAGCGAAACTCTGTATTTCTGCAGGTTTTCTTTGCCACCAGGTGTTCTGGGCTTCACGGATCCCTCTTTGGCAACCAGCTTCAGCCACCTTGTGAGCACATTTGTTAGCTGCTGTTGGTTGGTTTTCCAAAGTCAGGCGTGCTTGTCGTTTGGTTTCAATGAGAAGAGAGATGGTAGCATCATTCTCATCAAACCAATCCTGCCGTTTCTTGGTGGTGTAGCCTAGTGTTTCCTCCGCGGCACGGGCCATGGCGTTTCTGAGGGTGGTCCAGTGGTGCTCAACAGGGGCCTGACCCACGGGGTCTGCGAGGTGTTGTTCGCAGGCCTCCTTGTAGTTCTGTGCCACCTGTGGGTTGCGGAGCTTACTACAATCAAAGCGTTGGTGTGGTACGCTGTCAGGTGCCCTTCTGGGTGGTCGTAGGGTCGTCACGGAGAGTCGGGAGATGAGGAGTCTGTGGTCCGTCCAGCAGTCGTCCGCTCCGGGCATGGATCGGGTGATGCGGACGTCTCCTCGGTCTCTGGCTCTGGTCAGGACGTAGTCCAGGGTGTGCCAGTGTTTAGACCGTGGGTGTCTCCATGTGGTCTTTTGTCGGTTTGGTAACTGGAAGATGGTGTTGGTTACCACAAGTTGGTGTTCTGCACACAGACCCAATAGGAGTTGGCATTGACGTTGCAATTTCCAATGCCATGGCGGCCGATGATTCCCTCCCACAGGCGATGGTCTTTGCCTACTCGGGCATTAAAGTCGCCAAGCACAACGAGCTTGTCATTGCCAGGCACTGCCTGGATGGTGCGGTCGAGCTGGGTGTAGAAGGCAGCTTTGTCATCATCGGTTGAGGTCATAGTCGGGGCGTAGACAGAGATCAGGGTGAGATGTCTGTCCCGCGTGATGGGGATGCGGACAGTCATCAGGCGCTCACTGATGGCCTTGGGAGCGAGGTTGTGCTGCTGCACTAGCTGGGAACGGATGGCGAAGCCGACACCGTGGATGCGAGGCTCCTCTAGGGCCTTGCCTTTCCAGAAGATGGTGTAGCCTGTTCCAGCTTCCCTGATGTTGCCCTCTTCGGGTAGTCTGGTCTCACTAAGAGCCGCCACATCAACATTGAAGCGGGCTAGCTCCTTGCAGACGAGGGCTGTACGTCGTTCCGGGCGGTTGGTGTTCGTCACGTCTTGGAGGGGGCGGATGTTCCACGCACCTAATGTTAATATTTTTTTTCTTGTTGT
Source organism: Palaemon carinicauda (assembly GCF_036898095.1). Lineage (NCBI taxonomy): Eukaryota > Metazoa > Arthropoda > Malacostraca > Decapoda > Palaemonidae > Palaemon > Palaemon carinicauda. The sequence continues at coordinate 12,489,734 of NC_090755.1, forward strand.
TTCAACCGCATTAGTGGGATGTCCGCCAGCCGCGGTGAGCTGACCAGATGGGTTTGCCGTGTCCGATGTTTACCCCACCTTTTCTCGGGGCCTCCCCATGTGGGGTGGGCTGCGGTGTCCTCAATAGGCCAGCCCAGTCACGGGTCCAGGGGTGATATAGTATTAGAATTTCAGTAAAGTACACTACTACGCAGCTATTGATATTGAAGTTCAATCGTTAATTATTGCTATGAATCTCCCCTAATGTTCAAATTGCTTCTCCCTCTATGTTGGTTGTATTTTGATGTGTACCCTAAAACTAAAAATTCACATTTTCTTTCCTCCAGTGTAGTATTGGTATCATATGACTGTGTATGGTAAGACTATCATGAAGGTGAACCATATCTCTCTTGTTTTCTAGTTCTCTCATCAATAGGTTAGAATGCACAGTTCTACCCACGCTCCAGATTGTGATTTTGTTTTTTTTAGGAAGTCCTATAGAAATTTGTTTTGAAATATTATAGATTAATAGAGAATGTTGTCTTTTAATTTCTCTATGTCTTCTTGTGAGGAGGGTTGTTTAAGGAGCAAAACTGTGATTTGAATAATGATTGTGAAGAATGTTCTCCTCTCTCAGATAATCTTATGAAGGATTATCTTCAGTTAGTAGCTGTTCACGGAAAAGATTTTCAAATCGTTAAAGAAAATTGTCATAATTCAGGGTAAAAGACACAGAAGACTAGGATAGTTGATTACTGCAAAAGTAAAGTTCTGATTACCAAGCTAAATAAGTTTTTTGCTGATTCTGCTATATTTTTGCAATCTATAGAAGCTAATGAGCCAGGATGCAAAGGTGGTGAATCTAGTTCAGTACTGTATGCCTTGTTTTGAATTCTAGGCTAACTCCGCAAGTTATGTCTAGAAGTTCTGGTTTACCAGACAGTAAGGAGTCTGTTGGTACACAGCAGATTATAAAGCCAGAGGAATCTCCTCCAGTATTGCTCTCTGCAATTACTTCAGACCCTTCTGTTGTGAAATTCACGCATTTTCGGGATCCAGTCAGCTCTATACGGCTTCTGGATTCTGAGATAGATGACTTGGATGGCAGTCTGTATCCTAATATACCTCTGCCCACTGAAGTCATGCTCATGAACAACCTTTGTGCATTTATTAATACCTGTAATGTGTTACTGTATAGCTGATGCTTCCTGTGGACTGTGAATCTTAGTCCTCAGATTCTTCTTTAAAAGCTTCGGCTGGAGCTAAATAACGGTTGATTTCACGTTTTGAATGACAGTAGGAATCAGCCTTGTGTAGGCTCTGCCATTAACTCATCCCATTTTGGACCTAGCGGCATCAATGTTGGTGCAAGTACCTCACCTGCCAAAGCGAGTTCCTTGCCCAGTGCTTTTTGTCTTACAATTTTTAAAACACTCAACCTTTGGAAGACCTTTCCTATTAAGCTCTCCCTACTAAAGCACTTTTTCTTTTACCTTTAGCCTCAGCTTAATTTATTAGTGTACAGACTTTTTCCTATAATGTGGGGTTTCGTGTGGAAATATGTAATTTTTTTTGTCAGGGATAAAAATTATTTCAAGTTTTTCACATTTCTACTTTGGAGGAGGAAGTTGATAATACATTCAAAAATAGATTCCTATGCTTCATAGGCCATCAAGTTTCATTTAGATAAAACTAAAATCTTTTGAAGAAAGGTGCCAATTTGTTTTATGGGGTTAGGTCTTCAAATTTCTCTCTAAGAATGCTATGACCTTTGTTATTAAGAGTTTATTGACAGAAGCCTATTGATATCGAAGTCAAGTCAAATGAAGGCTCATGGTATTAGAGGCACAGCTATTTTTCTTAAGAGAGGGGATGTTGATGAAGGAGAGGTCTAATTGGTGAGGGATCTATGGTCGTGGTTCAATCACGCCCCAGTTTTCTATACCGACGCTCAAAGAGTGAGCGAGCTAGGTTTATTCCCGGCATTCCATGCATCTCTTTTTTTCTCTGGTATATTCAGCAATAACTATGCCTTAGAAATGGTGCTAGAGGAGCATTTCACTGGGTGACAAAGGTTCCTTGCCCAGTAACAGATTTTTTCTTCGTCAAAATCCCTTTTTTAGAAAGAATTTTCGCAGCAGCTGAGGGATTAGATAGTGTAGTTAAAAAGTATTCTTTTGATTAATATTTTTGAAAGGTTGGATTTTAGCTATAACAGTTTCTTCACGGGAAATATAGTAAAATTGTATCAAGATTTAAGTATTGAGGACATCTCTTGAGGAATTTTAAGATTTAAAATTCCTTGATATAACCATTTAATTTTTAGCCCTTTGCGAGTTTAGTTTGATCATTTTCAATCTTGATGTGCAACTTGTTACGTTTTCTTAGTTTACAGTGAATTACTGTTGAACTTGTTTCAAGTAAAATTGAGTCTGGTGATTTAAAAGTATATAATTAGTCTGGGATTTACATTTCCTTAACCCTTTTAATCCCAATGGACGTACTGGTACGTTTCACAAAACTCATCCCTTTACCCCCATGGACGTACCGATACGTCCTTACAAAAAACTGCTATTTACATTTTTTTGCATATTTTTGATAACTTTATTAGAAACTTCAGGCATATTCCAAAAGAATGAGACCAACCTGACCTCTCTATGACAAAAATTAAGTCTGTTAGAGCAATTTAAAAAAAAAAATATATTACAAAATATGCTTTAAAAAGAAAATGCCAGGGGGTTGAGGGTTGGAAAGTTGCAAATAGCTTGGAGGCAAAAGGGTTAATCTTTCCTTTGCCATCCCACCACCATTTCAGACTAAATTTATTAGTTGAGCTTTTCAATTTCATGAAATTAAACCTCTCTTGTTGGATCTTGATGTTTATGAAGGTGTAGACCCAAATGGTATTTTTCTTTTGTTTTCTTTTATAAAGACTACAGATTTCTCAGCTCTAAAGTTATATATTATAATGTGCAAGTTAGGAAGAAGAGGTTCTTTTAGCACTTGTTGGAGAATTGCTGATGTTTGTGGTTGCTCAAGCCCAACCTATTACCGCCCAATTTCCATAACTCCCATATCATCTATAGTTTTTGAACATCTTTTGGCAAAATGTCTTAATAGGTCTGTTGAAGGTAATCATCTGTTCCTAATTTACAATCTGATTTTAGTAAAGGCCTGGGAGCATGGGATGCCCTTCTTATAATCTCCAATGCAGTACAGAAATCCCTTGATTGTGGTCAGGAAGTTCGTATGATTGGCCTTGATTTTAGTGCTGCCTTTGACCGTGTCAATCATGAGGCCCTTGTTTTCAAACTCAAACAATTGGGAATGGGTAGATCTTTTCTTAGAATTATTGTTGAATTTTTAAGTGATAGATTGCAAGAGTTGTTGTTGATGGGCACCAAAGCAAGTATAGGAATGTGATATCTGGTGTCTCTCAGGGTAGTGTTCTTGCCCCATTAATTTTCATACTATATACATATGACACGTGGTTTGGCTTAGAAAACAAGCTTGTTGCATATGCAGGTGATGCTACTCTCTTTGCATCAATTCCATCTACTGAATGTAGATCTTGGGTTGCTAAGTCCAGTAATAGAGATCTAGCTAAAATTAGAGCATGGTGCAAAATATGGGGCATGAAGTTGAATCTTAATAAAACTCAAAGTATGATTGTAAGTAGATTGAGGAGAGTGGCTCCTCAACATCCGGATCCCAGCATTTATAATGTTTCTTTATCACTGTAAGAATGCTAGGTGAGTATAGATATAATTTTAGCATCTAAATTCCTTTATTCCTCTCTCTTATTTTACCATTGTATTATTTTTCTTTAACAGACTATACATTTCTTTGGTGACAAGACAGCCAAGGGCGGCAACGACCACGAGATCTACGAAGACACGCGAACCATCGGGCACACTGTGACGTCTCCAAGTGACACCAGAACTCAAGTCTCAGAAGTTTTAGGTTTATGAATTAGTTAAGAGCTCGTACTTATGGCACTTGTATCTTAAGGCAGTGACAGGTAATTCTTTATTTATTTGTTTCATAAGTACTAGTCTTCCTTGTGTTTATTAATTTTGGTGAGGGATTTACTTAGTGTTGAGTTTCTCTGTCTTCAAACAATTTTAGAAAATCATTTACTGTTGTTTCAGTTCATTTTAGCATATCAACATGAAATTACATTGGCTTAGCAGCAGCATTACTTGCCTAACACTAACCATTTTCAGATGTAATGAAATGTTTATGATAAAAAGAAGAATTTTACTGACATTAAATTTCTTCTCTTGGCTATTGTGAATTTCAATAGTACATTAATCGTAGGAGGATCATATCAGGTTCATGTCAAGTTTATGGTTTTTCCTGAACATATGATTTATATGGTACATTTCAGCACTTATTTTAGTTCCTACCCTCAGACTTGTGTGTTTCTCTCTTAATTTAATTACACACAAGCTCTCTCTTTGTCAGTAAAATTCTACAGCTCAGGTTAGACCTTTGTAGTGCAGTATGCATGTTTCTCATAATCTTGAAATTTATTAAATACATTTCAACAGTTGTGTTTGTGTGAAGTAGAACAGTACTGTATATAGAAATGTATATTTTTTTTTACATTACTGTAAATGATAGTATGGTTTTCTGCCTATCTTTCTTCTACTTAAATCAATCGGGCATTATGTGATACGTAGTAATCATTTGTTTATTATAATATAAAATTTTGTCATGACAGATAGAGTGAAATCCAATTAGATATAGGTTTGTATTTGTTATTATTCTGAAGAGTAGCTCTGTAGGTCATATTTTATGTGCCTTCTTAAATACAGACAGTCCTCAGCTTACAAACATTCAGAGATACAAACACAGATGCAGCTGAAAATAACAAACAAGATAAAGAAATATTGTAATAGAATATTATATAATTTAATACTGTAAGCAAACAACAATTGTAATATCCTGATATCTATTTCATATGAAACACGATTATTTATTGACTTTTTAGCTAGAAATCAAAATCATGGGATTCAGGTTAGGTCTACCCTAGGCCAAAATTTAATACAGTTCGATTTACAAACAGCTTCTTGGAACCTATTATGTTTGCAAGTTGAGGACCTTTTGTATAGTACAGTATATTAAAGTTATAGATCTTGAAACAATGGTGGGATAAGGATATATTTCCTTATATTTTTACACTACAGTATGTAGAAGTAATTTTCAGTATATTTATTTACTTATTTTCCATGTTTTGAAAGGACCTTCTATACATTTTGCATTGTTTACAGTACCAATGCAATCATAATTTTTGTAAGTTAATATTTAGAGTTTCCATTTATTATCATATAAATTTTCTCATTTTTTGTAATTTTTTATATTTTGGACGAACATGAAGGCCCATTAAAGCATGGGGTTAGTAGATAGGTTTTACTAATTCATGCTTTGGTCAGTATTGTTACATAGAATTTTTATTGTACAGTCTCATCTTTTTATTAAAAGTGGCAAAGAATTCTTTTTGTTATTGTGTTCCTTCATTAGTTAGCGATAAGTAATTTCTTAACTTCTTTATGTGTATGTTCATAATCCCATTTGTTAAAAGGTTTAAAGGTTAAAGGTCACTGGTTTTAGTTCCAGTATCATCAGAATAGATGCTCACCAGAACGTCCGTCGGGCAAGCCCAAGCCCCACTGTGGTGCCTAACCACAGCAGTGGCCTCTTCAGTAAACAGCTTGAACTCACGGTCCTGGGCAGGGATCGGTCTGCTGCCCTGGGTATAGTAGGCAAACACGTTACTGCTGTAATAGCCAGGTTGCTCATGAATGCCAGAGGCAAGGTCCAAGCCTTCTCTCCATCTAGGTCAGACCAGGGAGGGCCAGGCAATGGCTGCTGATGGCTCATAAGGTAGACTTATAGGCTTCCCCAAAACCCTCTATCGATAACTCGCAAGGATGGTGAGGTTGCAGACAACTGTGCTAGAAACCGTCGAGCTTGAATGGGACTCCAACTCCCATCCAGCAAGTCTTCAGGCAAGGACATTTCCAATAGGCTACCTTCTATTGTAGTTTTTTATTTCCTTGTTTCCTTTCCTCACTGAGCTAGAAGAGACTATTTAGCTATGGTAAGCAGCTCTTCTAGGAGAAGGACACTCCAAAATCAAAACATTGTTCTCTAGTCTTGGGTAGTGTCATAGCCTCTGTATCATGACCTTCCAGCGTTCTTGGTTAGAGTTCTCTTGCTTGAAGGTACACTCGGGCACGCTGTTCTATCTTATTTCTCTTCCTCTTGGTTTGTTAAAGTTTTTTAGTTTATATAGGAAATATTTATTTTAATGGTGTTACTGTTCTTAAAATATTTTATTTTTCCTTGTTTCCTTTCCTCACTGGGCTATTTTCCCAACACCTGGCATTATAGCATCCTGCTTTTCCAACTAGGGTTGTAGCTCAGCTTCTAATAATACCTATAGATTGCGGATTGATCATTCTAATCTGGTGGTTGAATCGGTGAAACTACAGAAGTTCAAACTCTAAGCGGATGTTTTTATGTTGAACAGGATGACATAAATCTCTCTTCATAGTTTACATATGACAGATCTCTTTCAACATTGTTACTGATCTTAGAATATTTTATATTTTTAAATCATTACTTCCCGTATTTAGCAAAGTGCTCGCTGACTTTCTTCATCTCCAAAGAAACTGACAATAACATTTCATAAATTAGACTAGGTAAAATGCTCGTCGACTTTCTGCATCTCTAAAGAAACTGTCGATAACATTTCATAAAATGACCCATGCAAAATCCAGATTCCATTAGGGCATTAAAGAAAAACCCAAACATAACAACTTTTTATTTAATGAGGTTTGCCTGACACTACGACTGTGTGTCGTCATCTGAGCAAAACCCTAAAATATCCAAACATTAACAAGGATAAACAGCATAACTTTTGTTTTTATTTTTCAAGTGGAAACAGACAGCAATGTACCTGTATATTTTTAATGGCTTTACCAGTAACAAGCTACTGAAGACAAACGAAACTAAAAGACATCACATAAATAATAATAATAAGGCACATGGTGATGCATTTATCACCACTTGGGGCGAACGTAACGGTAATTGAGCAAAGGACAAATGATGAGCTTATCAGATTATCAGTGAGTAACTAGGGGGGGTTTGCTATACGGTAGTTGCTCGTACAGTATTGTAGGCCGCCGAGAAGTATGGAGACTATGAAAATGGCCAATTTCAAGACTACAGTATTAGCTTTACATGATAGCTTGCACCTATTCGAACAACCATATGATACACAGACTGAAAATTAAAAATATTTTTCTGAGTTTTAAGCTCGTTGTTTTGACTTGGAAGGATATTAGTTGCACTAGTTTCAATTTCATTATTGGAAGCACATAGATTGCATTATGTGAATATCACATCTCTTTGTTTTTGACATTCCAAGACGCGCCTGAAATTACACTGAATAACATCGACATCTGGTATTTTAGTATCAGTATTGTAGAAAAATGTACACAATTAATGTAACTGTACTGTTCTGAAATACAAATTTTCGTACTTTTACAGATAGGAAATTTTTTTATCGTATTTTGAAGGAAAGAGGATTTTCAGGCGGCATTAGTCACTGGAAGGAATAATCGTGAGTTGGAGGGTGACATATCCGTTAACCTGATGTAGCTTTCATTAATTGAGGAATAATTCTCATCCATCAGATATAAACATTGCTAAAATGGTACATCAAATGTCATCTTGTACCATAGGGTAAGGATTAACATGTAACCTCTTTGTTTTGTGCATAAATAGTTTCCAGCGGACTTGTATTTTGTACATTTCTTTTTACCTATATGAGATTCTTTGAATTGGTCAGACAATATATTAATTCATGTCATTGTGTTGAATTCTATTATAGGAAACTATTTATGTTAAGTATTGCAGTACACGTTTTTGAGCATTACATTGTATTGGTGTACGTGGTCGGATATATTTGTATGTTTACGAGGCATTTTGAATGGTAAAAAGGTTTTGGCCTTACTGAGAATATCATTCGTTGTATTTGTCTAAAAAGAAATTCTTTAACTTCCATACGTTTTCTGTCTTTCGTTGCTTAAGAACCTTTAAATGAAACTATTCGTATAAATCGGAAGGATAGAAAGCCAAAGAAACTTAATTGCATTAAGTCTTTGAGTTCACGGAAGAATGTAGAAGACGGTCGGCTCTTACTCTACTCTTCCTTTGGCTTGAAAGGTCCAACGATCATATTTTTGAAGGTGGGAGTGTTCCAGAGCCTGATGGAGAGCATGGATCCCAGGATGGACCCGGCCCAGTAGACGATGATGTGCTCGACGTTGGTGTGTCCTCGGCAAGCCCACTTCAGGCCAGTGGCCAGCACTGGGTTGAAGTAACCACCAGAGGTGGTGAAAGCTGCAAATAAGAAAGGATTTATTGTGAATTTTGAAAATATTGTGAAGGTTTAGAGACCAGTGTTTCAGTATGGTAATTACTGATATAGGCTGGGAGTAAATTTTATGTCCTATGGTAATTGTACAGTAGTAGTAGTTGTTGTTATTATTATTATAATTGATTATTATTATTACTAGCTAAGTTGCAACTCTAGGTGGAAAAGCATGATGCTATAAGCCCAAGGGCTCCAGCAGGAGTAAATATCCCAGCGAGGAAAGTAAATAAGGAAATAAACTACACGAAAAGTAATAAATAATGAATATTAAATAATTCAAAATCAATAACAACATTAAACTAGAGACAAAGTTCAGTTAAGAACAGCATAATGACTCAAGCCAGATTGACTGAATAGGAATCTACTAACGACAATACTCTCATATGACGTTCACTCACCGAGGACCACCATGGAAGTAGAGAAGAACGAGTCGAAAGTGGCAGCAAACTTGGGCTCGAGTTCCCCGAGAGTCCTCGAGACGATTCTGCAAGCGCAGGTGAGGCCACCCTCAATCAGGAAGCCGACGGCGACAGGTACAGCCAGGTCAGCCGTGCAGCTGTCCACACCGCGGCCGATGTGGGTCTCGGCAAATTCCATCATCCAGATCATTTTCACCCATCTGGAATTAGTTTTATTTTTCCTTATTATTATTAATTGGTGTTGCTCGAAGATACTTGAAAAGCAGGTTATAGATGGGTATTGGTAGAGCATGATTTAGAGCATTGGTTCCCAGAGAGGTTGTAACTGGTGGATTGGTATTTGGGGGTGGTGTGGTAAAAGCTGCGGTTGGGGTCGACAGAGTGGCCTGACAAGCATTTAACCCTTTTACCCCCAATGGACGTACTGGTACGTTTCACAAAACTCATCCCTTTACCCCCATGAACGTACCGGTACGTCCATGCATAAAAACTGCTATTTACACTTTTTTGCATATTTTTGATATTTATGAGAAACTTCAAGCATTTTCCAAAAGAATGAGACCAACCTGACCTCTCTATGACAAAAATTAAGGCTGTTAGAGCAATTTAAAAAAAATATATATTGCAAAATGTGCTTGAAAAAGAAAACGCCAGGGGGTTAAGGGTTGAAAAGTTCCAAATAGCTTGGGGATAAAAGGGTTAAGCAATAAAGAGCTTACTTTTTTTTCTTTCACAAAATTGTATTGACAAAAAATGTCATAAACACTAAGGCTAGGAAACTTGTAGGCAGTTTATAGGTAATGAAATTGACATTAGAATTATAAACAAATATATAGCCCTGTTACATAGCTTTAACTGTATCAAGGGGAAGGGGGGGAGCCCCGCCGGCCTGAAAAAATTAGGGAACCCCGGATTTAGAAGTTTAAAGCCCCTTCCACACAAAGGGCAAATACAGGGCAGGCACTTTGATTTGCCCGTTATTATTTTGCTTTGAAACAGTGTTACCAGATCAGACAGTCCAAGGCAGGCAAATGTATGACTGTCCGGACGCCGGGCAGAGGCCAGAGTGCAGTCAGAGCTGTGTCAGACAATAATCAGGCGCCCATCCAGTGCCTCAACAATGGCCACTGGCATTTCGATGGTTTGCTCGTTCTTTTGTCGTCATCTACACTTGATCGTCAACCATGTAACAGTGACTGCCCGCCATGCATTTACCCCTCGTGTGGAATGGCCTTAAAAGTCTCATGATTGGCAAAGATAAGGGACAGGACCGTGCCCTAGAGACTGACCATATATACATATGATCAGTGGCCAAGCCCCCTCTCCATCTATATAAATATAATTATTGTATAGGATTTTTTGTACTGTAAAGCTTAATTTCAAGATCTGTATACGACAAAGTGGTCACTTGAATTGCTTGTCAATAGATTCAAGAGAAAGTGGCTTAAAAATGAATATCAATATTAGCAGTAAGATAAGTTCATTTATAAGTATCGTATTGTTGAATCCTCTCGAGTTACAAATCCATAGAAATGACTATAGTGATGGAAGTAGTTTTTAAGAGCTCTGTGCAACCAATGTAGTATGTCCTTCGTATCATTCAAAGTCAAGATTTGTCTAATGAATTTTGTAAAGTTTTTTAATACACGATGCTTGTTGTGGCACATAAAAAAAGACTTGTAAGCTTTACCAGTGTTGGATATATGTAATCCAGAAAATATTTACAAGTCTCACTAACCATGAAGAATAAGTGACGTGTGGCCAAGTACAAAATAAATCAAAGTCATAGTTAATTGTGAGTATTGTACTTTGTTTTAAAACATATTCTGAGATATTAACAGAAGTTATGGCTTTATCCAAAAGAGGAGACTGAAAGTAGAATATTTTCATGCCCAGTGAGAGTAAATACCACCAAAATGGTGTTAGCGTTAACTTATCACATTCCTCACATGAAGGGAGATCGAGAGAAAATTTGCCCTTACCTGAATGATGCCAAACCTCCAATGACCTGACATACAATCTTGAGGACGACAGAGACAGCATCGGCACCAGATTCCACGTATTCCTCCAACAGGCTGTAAGGACAAGCAGTGGCAGTTCCCCAACTCTGACCCCACCAGATGGTCATGAGGAAGAGATACACACCGTAAGCGTAGACGCCGTAGTTATCAGCAACTGTTGGAAAAGGAAAAGAAGGAAACGTAGCATTGATCATTACGTTTAACGTTAATGTTTGTTTTATTCTATCCAGATTGAAGTTGTTCTGAATGTAGACAGTAAAAGCATATTAGGAACTAGATGGAAGGCCAGTAGGACTGTAATATTCACAATTCCAGTGTTTAGGTGAATTTTACTGTACAATGTACATCTATAGTCTCCCTAAATTCCTTATCAAAGCAATATACCCATTTAGTATTATTATTATTATAGCTAGTACCCTATTGTTGGAAATGCAGGATACTATAAGCCCATGGGCTCCAATAAGGAAAAATAGCCTTGTGTGGAAAGGAAGTAAGGAAACAGATAAACTACATGAGAAGTAATAAATAATACAAAATGTCTTGGGGTCATTATCAATATTACAATAAATTTGTTTTATACGAAGAGAGACTTAAGGCGGGTTTACACGGTTGAACGGTTGGTCAAACGCGGTTCGACAGACAAGTAGTGATGTTCGAGCGTGTGAATGGGGTATCTGGTTGTCGAACGCTTCAAAGAAAGTCTGATCTAGCCTGACTTTTGGCGGGTCTTCATTGTCCACAACCCTTATGCATTTGTGACTGACTCCACCTCTTCGAACCGTGTGACAAGTAGGTTCGACGAGCAGTTTGATCGTGTAAACCCCGCTTAACATTAAATTTCATTATTAAACACCTGAAAATCCTATCTTTATGTGATATCTTTGAACTTCTAATGTCATAGAACAACCTCTTCTGAAATATTAGTATAAAAGTCTATTTGGAACGAAGCAGCGGTTCACTCACTGATAATAAGCTCATAACAGGTGCCGCACATCTCGGCAGCAGCCACCAGCTCTAGCAGGCATCCCTTGACCAGCTCGTTGGTCACTATTTCGGACAACCGGCCGCGGATGATGTGCGACAGCGCCATCTGGGTGATGACTGTCAGCGTCGATATTATGATCGACATCATCTGTTCGGAAAGAATCGGGTTTCAATTAGCTGTTGTCGATAAATGGTAAATACAGTACTGAAATTTACGGTGAAATATAATTTGTAAATAATATACATTATCCTCTAAGTTTATCCTCTTCAGGGGATTAACATTTGTACCAGATCGGTCAGTAGCTTGGATTGTTGTAGATGAATTATATGCTGTACTTAACTTTGGAAAATGAGTAAGAAAGTTAAAGGAAATATTTTGTTTGAAAGAATATGGTGGAGTATAGTGTAACCGTAAAATTATCATACTTACATAATACTGTACGCACATAGTCAGTAATACTGTATGTACGTAGTAATGCTGTACTAATATTGTCTGTAATACTGCATGTAGTTTGTCGTAATGCTGTACTAATATTGTATGTAATAATGAATGTAGTATTTTGTAATGCTGCATGCACATAGTTAGTAATACTATACGTACATAGTCAGTAAGGCTGTATGCTGGTAGTACTGTAATACTGTACGTACATAGTAATGCTGTATGGATAAACAGTAGTCAGTAATACTGTATATACTGTACATTGTAATACTGTACGCTCATAGTCAACTTAAAATATAGTACTGTAAAAAGGTTTTATCATATTGGTCAGGTTACCATAAGGATTAAGGAACGTCAGTGCACCTTGCACTGCGTCCAGTAGGCCTTACTGAAGAGTCCTTTCAGGGTATTTTCACCCACTTTTTAGCTTTCTAATTCACCTCTATTATTAATTTCCTTAATTATGCTGACCACCACCTGGGTTTTGCACCATTTACATATCTGTGCTGAATGTCCACCCGGCTGTGGTTTACATTGCCGAAATTCCATAAATACAAAATGTTACATAATGGATTGATACTTCATTTATTATAGTGTATATGTATATATATATATATATATATATATATATATATATATATATATATATATATATATATATATTATATACGTATACTCTTCATGTATACAGTACATATAATGTGTGAATGTACATATGTCTTATACATAGATATACAGTAAATATTTATTTAAAAATAGATTACAGGCCATTGGGACAGTAGGGAGTATTCGTGGTTATGGGGTTGAAGAAATAACAAAAGAAAATAAGTGGTGGGATGAAGAAGAAGTGGGTTAGTGAAAGGAAAAAGAGAAGAGTAATGTTAAAGAGTAAATGGACTTCAGGATAGAAGATGCTGTCTGATGTGAACGCAGTCGTGTATCAATTGAGCTAGTATCAAGATTTGATGGGAAGATCTAAGAAAGGTGATTAAGAGGATGAGGATTGGACGTCCTGATTTGGTGAGATTATAAGTGAGATCCTGCCGTACAGTGATGATAGTGTGGCTGAGTGGCTGACAAGGGGTTATAAGGTATGTTTAAATGATGGAAAGGTTCTGAGAAACAGTTGAGAGGAAATATTTTTTCTCATGAACTTGGACTAGAAGGTAGAGTTATGCTATTATTAATTATACCAGGGAAAGTCTATTGTAGGAATTTTGAAAAAGTAAAACAGCTGACAGAACAACTGCTATGGGAACAAAATGATTGGTTTAAATGAGAAAGTGTGGATGATATGTGCTTATTCTGAAACATTTATGTGAGACTTTTTATAATAAAAGGAAGAACTGCATATGGCATAGTGTATTATGGGCATAGCAAATGCTTAGATAGAAGTAAATTGTTTTAAAGTATGTAGACAAGAGAGTGACTGGTCTGATTTGAAAGTGGGTCTGGGATAAGGGTGGCTTTTCATAGTATAAGGAAAGTTATGTTATATGATATGAAAAATCAGAAAAAGGCCAGTGGATGTAAGTTTAAAGTTGTTGGATAAGAAATAAGATTGAATTGAGTTTTAAATGGTAGATGTGTGTTGATAATATTGTGCTGATTTGGGCCATGGAGGAAAAACTGCAGGATGTGGTAAAAGTCTGAAAAAGGGAGAAATTGGAAGAAAATCGGATGAAATAAAAAAATATGGCTGATTGAAACTGGAAGAAATTAATTTGTATAAAAAGTTTGGAATAAATTTACTGGAAATATAAGAGAAAGAGATGAAGGTATGGTTCAACCAACTCTTTATGGAAATGAAGTGTAGAAGTCCATTAAGAATGAAATAAAAGAAGAACTGATTGAGTGAGAAATATTGAGGTATCCGAAAGAAAGCATCTTCATATCCACAAAGCACAAGAGATTATGTAAGATATGGGTGAATGGCTCGGTTTGTGTTGGCGGATTTAACGTGATGCTAATAATCTTATTGTGTAGTTGTACAAGGTGATGATTATGATGATATACTCCTTTTCTCCTAGGAAGGGGTATTCAAGGACAGTCTATCAAGCAACCCAGTGATGCAATGTGAGTATATATATTAGTTTTCCTGTGTGTAATTGAAGTATGTTTACAAATCTCGCTCGGCTATAAGTGTTTTTCAGATGTTTTCTTTCGTTGTTTGTTCGTATATTCATCCATTACATGTAAGAGACCACAGCCAATTCCCTCTCACCTCGAAAGCCTGGACATAAGCATCATAGCTGGCCAAAATTCCGTTTAATGACGAGAACAGTCCTAGCAAATTCCGTAAGGTCGTCTGTGCTCCCGTCCTGGAGGTATTAGACAACATGCCGATGGGTGCCAGTAGAGCACTCGTTGTGTTCCACATGTCAGCCATGTTGTCGGTCAGAGAATTATGTTGTCAAAAGAAGATATGAGTTGCTGTATTTCACAAAGGTACTCGCTGAACTGACTATACATCAACCGAGTACACCTATATATATAGGGTTGTTCGTATATGGCTTTACCCTTTCTCCGTAATAACTCAAATGCCTCGAATCATTAGTTCTGAGGATTAGGAAATCCCTCAAATTCCTTGTATGGCTCTTTTGGGGATTTATTGAAGTGCTTCGTCGGCTGTTTTTATGTCGTCTAAGGCTTTCTTTCCGTATTAAATCTTTACGGGTTTCAGCCTTCCAGACTCAATTTTGGACAACGTAATACGCATCTTATGTATCTAGAGGATAATTTTAGCCCAAAATTCTACTGTAGCTTATATATATCTTTTATAGAGATAACTTTAATAAAAGCTTTATATTCTTAGCAATAAATAATTAGATTTAAATAATTTTTATAGAAGCCATTTCATTTTTGTAATTAAGATACAGAAATATAGTGGCTGCCATTGATGTAATTAATAATTCTTAAATTTTTTATTTTCTCTTGAGAGATTTAAATTTGAAGAAGTCATGTTGGAGCTGATTGTTTAGAATTAGCAAATAAATACAATTTTATTCGTTTTGTTTTATATAGTTTGAAAAGTCTCGTTTCTTTTCTAGTTAATGAAAGAATTTTCAGGATGCAGATAGTGTAGACTAATTTTTTATAAAAAACAATTAGACCAATAAGTGATATGATGAAAAATAACATAGAATCCTATTAATATCAAGTTAAGAGAAAATAAGATATAACATTATACAGGTAAATATTTTCCAAGCAAAATACCATTCAATAAATGTGTGCGAGAAATACGATGATATTGGTATCTCTCGGAGACGCCAGCCAGGATACAAGGCAGGCGTGCCAAGTTGGATAACACAAATACCTTTATATTTTTTTCCAATAAATTAAACCTAGAGTTTCTAGCTTTACACCAGAATTCTCTTGGGCCAGAGCTAACGATGATTTCATTATATGTAGAATTTGGTTTGAAACTCACGTTTTTACATTCATTATTGCCGGGTGTAATTTGATATACAATAGTGTACGCGACCCGTCAAATTTGACGGTCAAATATTTAGGTATGAATGTATGCTTAGTATGAATGAAGGTGGTAGTTGGTGTGTAAAATATATATATATATATATATATATATATATATATATATATATATATATATATATATATATATATATATATTCGAATAAGCCATATATATTTTTGATACATTAGTGTCTGGATTCTCTTAACGACCTCGGGATCAGAGCCCCAGGCGAAATCACACAAAGACAAGAGCTTGGCTCCGGCCGGGAATCGAACCCTGGTCGGCAAGCTTGTATAGACAGTGACTAAGCCACTTGGCCACGATTCCCGGCCGGAGCCAAGCTCTTGTCTTTGTGTGATTTCGCCTGGGGCTCTGATCCCGAGGTCGTTAAGAGAATCCAGACATTAATGTATCAAAAATATATATGGCTTATTCGAATATGAAAAACACGTAAAAATTTGCAAAATTTATCATTAATTGAATGCCAAGTAACAAACTACCAATTAGCTACGATGGTGAAGATGGGTTCATTTCAATTCTAAGTACAAAATACCTGAATTCGACAGGTATAAGTACAGAAGAATTGTCATTGACTTTTATCTTTCTTCGTGGCCAAGTGGCTTAGTCACTGTCAATACAAGCTTGCCGACCAGGGTTCGATTCCCGGCCGGAGCCAAGCTCTTGTCTTTGTGTGATTTCGCCTGGGGCTCTGATCCCGAGGTCGTTAAGAGAATCCAGACATTAATGTATCAAAAATATATATGGCTTATTCGAATATGAAAAAACACGTAAAAATGTGCAAAATTTATCATATATTATATATATATATATATACTGGTATACTGTATTTATTGTTATATTTTTGTGTATAGATATTTTGTATTTTTTTCACTTATGGAAAGATTTATTCAGTAATAGGTGTTTGAACTTAATAATAATATCATGTCATTATTTTCATACTTTGTTTAAACATTTGATTAAAATCAATACTTTCAAATCTAATTAGGATACAATTTCACGAATTCTACAGCCTTTGCTCTAACCTTTACACATATACACTACATTACTACGTGCATCTGTAATTGAAAACTATACAATTGAATACAATAGAAATAGCTTTTGATTTCATAAAAATCGTAATCAGGGGTTTCAAAAAGTCGTGATACGAATGTACCGTAATTTCATATTTTACTGTAATATAATCATAGGTTTACGATACATCCTGCAGAAGGTACAATTACTATACAGTGCTGTGCAATAACTAGGAATAAAGTGCTACAGTTTAGTGCATTAAGTGCTTTTACTGTTTACATATCACAGATATGTTCCATATATCATAAAAGGTGTCCTGAAATTTACAGGACGCTTGAAAAGTTTTGATATACTGAAATGGAGTTATTTTTTATGTAATGATATCTGTGATATTAAAACTTGACATATAACCTGTGCTGTACAATATACATGCTACATATGTGCGGAATAGACAAATAGAAGAATCTAAAAAGCATAGTGCAGTGTCATCGGAGAGAGAGAGACATCTACTGATGTTTGTCACAAAACCTCCTCGATGTTGAAGCATTTTTAAAAGGAATTTCTTTAGCAGATGGAACTCAGGAGGCCTCTGCTTCCTTCTAAGTGAGCTAGGATTACTTTCCGGATGGATTTACCTTCAAGCGGTCAAGGAGGATGAAGAGAATTAG